>NC_056749.1:162149594-162321486 GCF_019279795.1 Protopterus annectens
TGGAACACTGTCACTATAAATATGATTCAATTATGAGCAGCCTTAAGTCAGCAACTTGCTGTGTGCAGCCACCACTGAAGCCTGCCTACAAAATATCATTGCACTCTAAAGTTGCTTCCTTATGCCATGAAATGGTATCAGACCAAGCTATTAAGAATATTGTGTTTGTAGTGTAGTGAGCTGTATCTTCAGCATTTTGTTCACTGTAAGGCTAGCAACACTAGCACTATAGCTCAGTGGTTAAAATCTCTCACTTGCAGAGTATGGGGTTCAAGTCTGAACTCTGGCCACACTCAGTTTATTTTCTCCTCAAGCCTGCGTTTATTTTTGCGGTACTTCATTTTCCTTTTACCTCCCCAGCTCATGTTGCTTAATGGATTGTTCTTAACTGGGACTCATATCATGCCTAACAGGGGTTAGAGATGAGCCATTACACTAAGCACTTTCCAAATAAACTGAAAAACAAATGATATGGAACCTTTAAGGGCACCAAAACCCTATTGTGTCTACTAGTACTCAGGCAATATATGAAGAGTAGCAGTACTTAACCATCACTCTCAGTAACCTCTCTGTAGGTGTTTCTACTCACCATCTTAATGCCTAACTGGGCTCTACCCATTGCCTTTCACTCACTTCACTACAGTGGAGACAGTTTCATTCTATGGAATGCATCACACGGCTGAGCAAAGGATTTCTGTACTTCATGATGGCAATTCGTGTACAGCACCAGCACAAACTATGACATTAAAAAATATATAAAAATGGACATTGTAGTTAGTTGCTGGAGGTCAGTTCTGTTATCCACTTTGCTCAGCTGTCCTAGAAAATGATATAAGGTTACATCATTAAAATGATTGTGAGGCATGGCATGTACATCAGTGGACACCTCAGCACAACATTATCATGTCTGCGGTTACTGAAAGGATGCTCATTCTTATCAAGGGTGCTGTAATAATTGCTAATGAAGCTAAGGACCTCTGCATGGATCATGCACAGTTACTGAGAGAGAGGGAGTGTGAGCATGTGTGTGAGTACATGCTCACAGACATGCACGTGCAAGTGTGTGCATGTCTGCATTGTGTGCAAGACCTGCCCATGAATGTGCCTGTGTGCACACCTGTGGCTGGGGTGGTTCTGTTTTCCTGCACTTGTTATCTAGATGGTTCTCAATATTGCTCACTTATTTTTAGTTTTGCAGATATGTCCTCCTCAGCTCCATAATGGTGGTCTTGTGTTGGGCCCATTTTAGTGGGGCGTGGGAATAATACTACGTGCCTCTGAATTATTACATTTTATTACCTTCCCCTTTCTCGCATCAGACCATCAGCTGCCACCAGCTCTTCTTGTTCAGCAGGTCTATGGGACCTGCCTTAGCATTCCTTAATTCAGCCAGACCTACTTCCAGGACTAGGTAAGAGATAATAGACGCTGCTGCAGCATCATACTTCTGCCCTGACATGAGCCTTAGCCCCCCTTTCATCCTGCAGCAGCCCTGTGAACTGTGAAATCACTTCTTGTTCTTGGTGCTTGTGTTCTTCAGCTAATGTGCAACTTCGCAAAATATATATATATATATATATATATATATATATATATATATATACACGTATATATACTTCCCATTAAAGCAAAACACCACTTGCTGTGTGGAAGTAGTCAGGTTTTTAATGCTGCTATGGCAGCGAGCCTAAGCAGCCTGCCCCCAAGGATGGATGATCCAGCTTCAGCTACTCCTCTGTCCCATCCTCCCCTAACCAGTGCCCATTGTACTAGCTGAAAAGGCATCATCTGGGTTCAATACTGGCTATACCCCTCTGTGCCACAGGCTAACATTGTCTGAATTAGTCATGCGTCATCACAATGCCTATATGCCAGAGCTTCTGCTTATCTGTGCTTTTTGCTGTCCCACATTTTCTGCTGTGATTTCCTTCCCTGTGGTGACTAGGCCACAAGTGCTGCCACATGACTTCAAACAGTAATTTCAGCATTCTGTATAACTCTTGAAAAATGCTATCCATAATGTGCAAGTTCAATTAAATTATTAATAAATGTAGCCAGTAATTACAAGTATTAAGAAATAAGTATGCAATCTGTCAGTTTCTTAGTAGGGTGAGTAACATTTACCTCTCCACTAAAGAACTATGACATGAAATCATTTAATATGCAGTTAGGAATAATTGTGGATAAAACAATTTTAGCATTAAAATCAGTTAACCATTAAAAAGATTGTTTAATATAGTGTTAACCTACATGCAAATGATTCCCTGTTTATAGCCCAAACTTTCAGTCACAGAGTCAGAAAGCAATCATTAGAACAGTAAGATACCTAGCCATATGTACCTTTAAGTGTCCCAAGTCATGCAATACAAAAGTCTGTGCCTTCTTTTTCAAGCACTTAATAGTGTTAACCTCTCTGCTCTGGAGCCATCACTATAAAACCACCTACATAATGTAAACTCTCATTATAATCACAGACATCTGAAATGCTTCTAACAGATACACTGCATACAAATGGCTCCTGTGCTGACCACTGTGGCCTTTGTACCCAAGATGGTGCTTACGAATGCATACAGAAATGTATTTAAATATGTAACATCCTGCCCTTAGGATAACTTGATCCATGCCAGTACTAACAAATACCAAATTTCTCAGGCAATAACAGAAGAGGCACTGAGCTCTTAAAACAAATGCAATAAAGTGAGAAGTGGCAATTTTGTAGGTTGCTAACATTTAATGTAAATATAGACAAGAGAACTTTGATTCTTGCTCGAGTCTACACCCCCAGCCAATATGTGAGATAATAATTTTAGAAAAGGGCATCTGAAATAGTGACATTAAAAAAGTGGAAAACAATTTGTTCTGTGTTTTACAATATAGCTTGTTCAAGTAGTTGACTTCCAAGTCTGTTGCAACTTTAACAGTTCACTATATACCCTCTGACAACCCTCCTCTTGGCCACTAATCAAGGAGCCTCAATCCTCACCACTGACACCAATGGGGAATGTTCACTTAGAACTAAAATAGATACACTCAGTATTTTCAGATGCAGCTCTATGGACCAAGCACAAATCTCTTAAGAGCACACTCTAGTCCTTGGACTGGAATTCCTCTTCAGGCCCAAAATAAAACTCCACCTTCTTCTCTGAAAATATCAGTGCTCTGTGTCCCTGTTCCGAGTAGCTGATACACACACAGATTTAATTTTCACATAAACACCTGGGAAAGACCGGCAGAGATTTACTCGCTATGCCATCTCCAGACTAAAAGGTGGATTCACTGCCACCAGCCAGCTACTTCAAGGCTCTTACCAGGGTACCCAGTTACTATTAGTAAAATTAATTATTATACAAATGGTAGTGTTAACCGATCGACAAGACTTTAACGAGTGGGTTGTTACACTGCCACTAAATAAATGCAAGAACTGTCAAGGGTTAAAATATTTTCTAAAACACCAACCACAATGAAAGGCTTAGATACATTTAATAATAAAAAAATGAGAATACTAAGTATTTATTCACACAAGAGTTTCAATCAGAGGAAATATAAAAAAACACAATGAATGGAAAGACTCAAGACAGTTACAAAAACACAATATTTAACTAATGTGAATATATATTCTCCTACCTTTCTAAAGGATTACTGTTCCCTATTTACTTGCTAGAGCATGGCAAAATGAAGTTAGAGGAGTGTCCCTTGTCAGGTCTATTAAAGTGCTGAGTGTGCTCTGTTATCTCTCACTAGTATCTAAATATAATTTCAGTGATGACTAAAGAATAACATCATATCTGGTCATGTGATTATGTGGTTCCCACACTACACCCTCACTAGAAACTTGAGCCAGAATCTTGCACAGATGTGTCACAATTCACACCTAAAACTTTGCTAAGGCTTATCACAGCATCTAGAGCTGTAAAGCAATTCCAACCCTTCCACCCTCCCTGCAGATATTAACCAGCCATTCTCTGGCACCTCACAGTAGCAATTAGTTAATCACGAAGAAGAAGAGAGAGTATGAACTCAGCCCATGTTTCTCACAGACATTGCATCTCTGGCTGCATTAAGACAGATAAAATCTTTATAGCCTAAACCAAGTCATTTAATTTCAGGCTATGTTTCTTAAGATTAGCTGAGATTACCTTAACCCCTTCCCTTCTAATACCCTCTGTTAAACTACATACATTTTCTCAGTTACAACAGTACAGTCTGATATGAATGTACATTTCTTTTTTGACCAGCAGATCCTACTGTTGATATACATTTTTTAACAAGCATCTGTACAAAACAGTTTGATATTCAAATGACAATTTACAATACTCCAGCTAGCTAAGCTAATGTACATTACACATACACTGCCCTACTGTCGCTGGCATAGCTGGCACTACCTCACGTCATCACACCCTCATCTTAACATAAAGCTCAACAGAAAATATCGGCATACTCTTGAAATTTAAGAAAGTCCTCTTAATCAAAATGCTACAATATTCTATTGAATTTGTCTTATATTGGGAATTAAATGTGGCACAGATACCATTAACATTCTCATTTCAGACCAATATTCAAATTGTAATCATTGTATATGCTGTGAAAGCTTTACTAAACTCTAAAATAAAATGTAAAATTCCTTTCCTCTGAATTTGACAGTTACAAAACTACATTTTGGCTGGAATTTTCTATAAGGTAAAGTGTCACTTAAAAAAAATCCCACTCAGATTTAATTAGCATCTTAGCACATTCATTAAATATTTCTCTACAGAAGACAATGTCTTGAGAAAAACTTTTGCCTTAATTCTGTTAAGTACAATCTTAAGCCACGCTACAAGAAAAAAATAAAAACAAAATACTCATTCACACAAAACATTCCTTGTAAATGTACCCTTCAATTTGTATATGGCCAGCAAAAAGGAGCATTTTGGAAATGTTTCCATTGCTCCTATAATGAGTAGCAACTCTTTTGTGACATTAGGCAGAGGATAAGATTTATTTGGTCTTAATAAACAAAGTCTAAAATATATCACTATTTACATAGGTCCACAGCTAATCAATACAAAGTTATACATATCAAACTATTAATGTGTTTGAAGCAAGTCTAAGTTTAAGCCAAGATTTATATGACTGTGCACTATTAAAAGTTTTCATCTTTATAGTATGCTATTCACTGCTGCAAACAAATGTTGCCATACTAATAAAATTCAACACTTTACATTTTTAAACTTTTAGTAATTGGTCTATTCTTGCTATAGCCGGAAAAATAGAGAAGAGTTACTTGGGTTTTTGGAATTGTCTCAGGAATCAGAGCATTAAATAAAACTAAAGATTTAGAAATTCTATATTTTTAATCATAGAGCTTAAATGAAGCTCTGTGCAAGACTTTTCAAGTGAAACTTTTCCAATATAATGAAGATGTGGTTTTATGTTCTGATTTTATTATTTCTTGTATTCTTCAGAGAAGTTTAATTTTTAAGGAGTAGTTCCAATAGCAATTGTCTAAACATATGAAATCTAACTTAATTTTATAAATTTGTGACAAATGACTTTATTATTAAAGAATTCCAATAACTTGGGGGGGGGGCAATTTATTATTGCAGTTAAACATCTTATTCATCTCTGTGCTTACAAAGTCTCTAAATATTTGTAAAATTAACCAATTCTCAGAATCTTGATTGCATCTGGACTTGAACAGCATATATTTCAGTACCATTTAAGAACTGATGCCATAAAATTAAGTTGTTTCAATACTAGCATTTTGTTGAATCCTTTGTATATGCAATTGGAAACAGAAAATATTTATTCTAACCATTGTATTAAAGACGTATGTGATCTTTTGAACAGAAGTGGTATTTAAATGGAATTATAACACCTTCTCAAATTCTCCATTTATGCAAATATCGTTTTATAACTAGATAAATCTGTTAGGAACTTATGACTGGTTGTGATATAGTTATTGCTAATATTTCTTGATTATTGGTTTCCATTTTTAATCATAAGATAAATGTATCCACAACACTATAACTTTTGCAATTATTGGAGTAGCATGCAATTGAGTAGAGAATTATATTCTATAATTATACCCAATTTTCTTTGCTAATCAAAGAAACCTCTTGGTTTATTAGGAAAACAGGAAAAATATTAGATTTATCATCCTCAGTTTTTTTTTGGTGGTGATTCTAAAGATAAGACAAAATATTTTAGGGAGAATTGTCTTAAGCATTAATCATTCTTCCATTGTAAAGAACAATTTGTTCCAAGTTGTGACTAAACTTTAAAAAGTTGTTGAAAGTTTATATCTTTTTTTCACTATTGGACATAATGGTTATGCCACGGTATTTCATTTAATTGCTATTCCAAGTTACAATATTTTGTATGAATTTTTAAATTTGTATTAATTATGTACTTGTTTTATGATTAAATCTTAAGTTAGAGATTTCTTCAAACTGACTCAGAATTAATATATATTCTAATGAATTTTCTGTATTTCCTATTGTTAACAAAATATCAGCAAAGAGATTAATCTTTAGTTTGAAATCTCATTTTGATACCATCAATGTTCTTATTGGATCTAATACTATTAGCAAAGGGTTCTATAGCTAATGCAAAAAGTAAAGGTGATCAAGAACAGCCTTGCTTTGTGGCTTTTTGTAATTTAAAGGAACTAGAAAGAAAATAACCTATTTTAAAATAAGCACAAGAGTTATTGTAGAACATAGAAATTAAATTATCTCAGGTGACAAATCTTACACCAAGTGACTTAAACAGGTACAGCCAATAAAAGTCAAAAACATTATCTGAATCAACTAATGATATAAAGCTCTTTTATTTTTATTTGCATAGCCTATTAAAGTATGCATTCTTATTATATTATCCTGTACTTGTCTATTTTAAATAAACCCAGTTTTGATCACTGTTAATTTAGGTACAAGTAGATTAATTTTGTCAGCTAAAATGGACATGAACATCTTACAGTCTTAGTTTTCAACCGTACCGCATTGTGTGGAAAGCTCCACATTTGACACTGAAGTGAAGCAGTGTTCCACTGCTCCACTTTTCATTCTCTGATTGGCTCCCAAATCATAATTAAAACCAAGAGGCAATGAGAGAGAGAAAGGGAGTGAAAAAACAAGTTTGACTTTAGCAGCCAATAAGAATGCAGAGCAAAAGTCCATGGCTTCAGGGCTGCCTATGATAACCCCAAAGCATGATCAACAAGACAAAAAAAACTTCCGTCATTTCCCCTATTGCTAAACAATGTTGTGGCAAATTGAGTTTAAAGGAAGGTAAGCCCCTGCAAGTATGGTAACTGCACGGCTCCAAAAAGTCCAGGAAATGAAAAAAAGAACTGCAGAGTCAGCAAACCATGACACAAAGGTTTATTTTAAATAAACCTTTCTGTCATGGGTTGCTGGCTCTGCAGTTCTTTTTTTCGTTAAATTGAGTTTAAAGACAAGGAGGAAAAATAGAAGCAAAACAGCAGCAAAGTAAATAACTGCAATACCAGTGTGGTGGTGGTGCTGGTGCTGCGGTAGCGTTGTCGCCTCACAGTAAGACGTTGTCCTGTTCAATTCTCAGCTAGAGTGTCTTCTGTGTGGAGACATGCGTGAATGGGCGTACCTTCGTTGAAGGTTGTGCATCAGGGCCGGCAACTCTGCACGTAAAAATCTACTGCCAATCATTAGTAGACTGGAATTCTGCTGTGGCGACCCCTAACTGGGAAAAGTCGAAAGACACAACAACAACAACCAGTGGTTAATCATTTTATCTGTTGGTACTGCAATTATTTACCTTGGTACTGTTTTGCTTCTATTTTATTTGTATCCCTTTCCTTAAATGCATAACAAAGCAAAGTTTCTAAAGGTATAATTTAAGGTTCAATTGCATGGTTTGTAACTGAATGGAAACATTTAACAGTATACTTGCCTCTAGTTGTACAGCTTTAAAGCCCTCCTGCACAATGAACAACATTTCAATGCCAGTGAAGAGTTTAGAATGAACGAGCTGTGTGGGACAGAGCCCTGCAGTGGACTGCTTCACTAAGCTGAGTTCAACTTCTCGAAAAAAAGTAAAGAATGTGAAACAAAACCATGTAAAAGTATCACAAACTTCTTAAGACTTACACAGTGAGATAACTCTTCAATTACTTTTGCGAAAGACTCATCAGTTCTGATGTGGGGATACCTGTCTGCCAATCCTCCTGCTAGAATGTTGTGGACGATGCAGCTGGTGACTTCCTTTAACTGGTAACATTTTTCTTCCATCTACTACATCAGATAAAGCAAATGAGACACAATGTCTTTTTTAAGGTAGATAATCTTATTGAGAATCATTGCATGTGTTTGTCTCATTTTGAAACTTTCATTTCCAAACCGGACTTATTTTTAACTGTGGTATATACTGGAGCATTCTCAAACCACTGACAGGTGTATTTACAGGTCAATATAATTTGTAAAGCATACAAACGCAAAAACATGCCAGCATGTTTTCCCACTGTTTGATGGCATATGACGAACATAAGATTCACCCTCTTCTGTAGGGGGGGCACAAAATCATGAATAATTTTTAAATACTACTCTTACGCACTTGAATGCAGCAGAACAGGTTTGTGTATCAACCTATATTTTCTAAACATCATGAATTGAGCCGCGGTGGTGCAGCCGTAGCGTCGCCTCACAGTAAGAAGTTCTTCCGTTCGATTCTTGGCTGGAGCGCCTTCTGTGTGGAGTCTGCAAGTCCTCCCATGGTCAAGTGGTGTTCAAAAGACATGCGTGAATGGGTGTGACTTTGTTGAAGGTTGGGCTGGCACCTCAGCACCATAAAAATTGACTGCCAATCATTAGCGGACCAGAGTTCCACTGTGGAGACCCCTAACTGGGAAAAGTCAAAAGAAAAAACATGAATTGTAGCTCTCTAAGCTCTTCCATTACTGATAATCCTCACTTATTTACCAAAACAAAATTATTATAATAATCACACAAATTGAGGGACAGGGTGAAAATATTAAACAGTCATGGGCATTTGAAAGGTATGGCAGATATGTTTAAAAGATGTTTCAATGGTGGGCACAATGTGAAGCAGTATAGCTTAACAAATGCTTTTGCAATGAGACCTCACAGCTGATTTGCTAGTAAAGACAACCTGATAGCAAAGCACACAGGAGAGCCAAACTTAGGTGATAAGGTTTCCTTCATACTTCATTTTGCTTGAAGCACAAATCCAAATGAAATGTTGACAGTTTCAAAGTCCCCTTCTCCATACCTCTCAAAATGTCCAGATTTTTGCAGAATGTCCAGATTTTTTGCTGCATATTTTTTTCCGTTTCTAATAAAAGTTGGGGTTTTCTAGCAAATCACTGAGGATTTAAGTCATTAAATAATAATATGCATTTGAGTTTCAGACTTCATATACTTCAGAAAATGCATTCCAACAGTCATTCTAGCAACTTGTAATATGAAAGATTTGTCCCAAATTTTTGGTACTTAGCCCAGCTTCACTCCTATAGCTCTCAACTACATATTTTATAAGGAACAGACCAAAAACATGAGGCAAAAATGTGGGCATTCTGCAAAATTCTGGGCAGTTGAGAGGTATGACAAGGGTGAGTGAGTGTGTGTGTGTGTGTGTGTGTGTGTGTGTGTGTGTGTGTGTGTGTGTGTGAGTGTGAGTGTGTGCATGTGTTTTACCTTTTCTATATTGAGTGACCCACTTTCTTTTTGCTTCTATATCTGTGTGTGGATATATGCAAGTGTCTGAGCCTGCAAGAGAGGGAGTTTATTAAATACTTGCATACGGCATACTTTGCTTGAAATGCCATGGTTAAGATACACTTTTTGTCTAGTGTGAAAATAGGGTGTTCCGCATTTTGACTGTCACACATTGCTATGGTCAGTCTTCCCCATAGGCCTCTTAGCAGGTTGAAACCTACTCTTATAGTCCACATTTAAAAGTGAACTGGGTCTGTATGATAAAAAACTATTTAGGTGCCTTATCTTACTTTAAAATAGGTGATATAAAGGAATATGTCCATGAAGGGGGGAGGGGGCTGCAGCAGTTGTTTTTATGTCTCTATAGACTTTATCTAACATCCAGTAGTATTTCAGGTAGTTTTGGTATATGACCATCCAAGCTCGATGCCTTTTGTTTTTTTACTTTATTTTATCCTTTATTTCTCTTCAAGTGAATGGTCCATCAATTTTTATTTGTTTAAATATTTCATTTATATTTTCCTCTACAAAAGTTTCAACTATATCAGCACTATCTAGGTTATTTGTATTTATATTTCATAAAATATTTAAAACCCTCAAGAATACCTTTAATATCTGCTCTTTATTTAAATGTTATAATTTCTCTGATATGATTTAATTTATTCATTTTATTTTATCTAAGAACAAATTTATGCAAGCTTAAAGGGTTTATTTAATATGCCTGAAGTTTAAGTTTTTCCAGGTTTTTTGAAACTATATGATAAAATATAATTAAAATCACCAGTCATTAACACTTTGCCTATCACATAATGGGCTATAGTGACTAAGAAATGTTTTGCATCTTTAGGTTCAACCCCTGGAATCCAGTAAGACTTTACCAATGTTCATATATTTTTTCTGCTTCACTCATTCATAACAATGCTTAACATACCATTTTTATCAACATGGGTATCTTTTACTTTAGGCATTACTGGCAAGTTCTTCCAGAAAATGGAGGTCCCTCTTTTAGATCGAAATCAGGAGCCTGTTAAAACCAAAGTTTTAAATGAAAGTTTATTTACATCTTTATTAAGTAAATGGGTTTCCTGTAGAAATACTATTTGAGCTGTATGTAATTGTCAGTATTTTAACAAACTCCCCCTCTTTCCTGGATTATTCAATCCATTAATACTAGATATGCATTTAAAATCAGACATTTATACAAGACAGAAAAAACATGTGTGTAAGGTAATCACATTTGTGTAAAACTTATTATATACTTCATAAATCACAATATGAAATCTATATACAAAACTTTAACAAATAAAAAATGACAATGATACAACCCTAAAACAATATACCATGAAATAACATATTTCTGGTCTGTTGAAAAAGATGAACTACCTGTCAAACTTCATTCAACTACCATTTATCTTACACTTCTGATTCATGTGTCGCATATTCAGTGTGCATCATCTTAAAAAAGCCAGTGAGTTATTATAAATAAGAAAAGTTAAACAGGTGTTCAGAATCTTTATTATAAGTTAACCAAACTGAATAGCTCTACAATCATCTTTCTCTGTACCACACATTATCTCCCTGTTTTACTATAGGGAAGAAGTCAGTCATTTTCATATTTATTAATTTATTCGTCTGATTTTATAATTTTCTATTGTATTTACTATGTGTATAGTTATTCATAAGTTCATAAATTAGAACCAGGTTAACTGTCCTTGTGGCCCATTCCTAGCTCAGCTAATTACCAATGTGAGAATCAGACCCTGCACCTTGTACTTATAAGGTGAACACCTTAACCACTATGGCAACCTCTCACACTTGTAGACATATATATTTTCTTTAACTATATACATAATTACTTATTCTGATCTTTCTATTTCTGTTTGTATTGCTATATCTTGTAATATTACTATATTACTAAGCTTTTATATTTTAGCTATAATCCTAGTGTAGAGCATCATACAATAGAACATTTATATTTATCATTAAATGCATGATGCTCTTTAATCTAGTACCACGATAGGAATCAGTCCTATTTTTCCTTAAATGTTATGCCTAATAGTGTCTGAACAAACATCTGAAAAATCTTCCCTTTTAAAATTCAAACTTTCTATAAATTAGAAACGTTTTGTTATCATTAGGGAGACAACAGAAACCATCCAATTTTTTTTAATGAGTCATTCTACAGGCTAGTATATAAACTACCCTTTCTGTATACTGCAAGCATTCAGATCTATTTAATAACGGACTGTGGTTTAGAAAGCAATTCACTGTTGTCTTTTGCTTATTATCTAACTTGTATTCATTGACATCTTGGCATATAATTCAAATTATTAACTTTTAGACAGATAGTAGTAGCCTGGACAGTTCTTAGAATTTTCACAACTCCCACAGCATCGCAAGTGCTCATGACTGTAATTAAGTTGCTTCAACTTGGTCTTCGTGACAAGTGCAAATGAACAGTATTGGCTACAATTCACATTAAAACATTCACAAGTGAATCCAACCCAGCTCTACATCAATCCCTCAAAGCCTTCCAAACCACTAAAAAAATACAAAAACATTTTAAAGTTAAATAAAGTAGCTTTTTAGTGGTTAAAGAAATAAAATGTAATGATTCAGTAATCATTATTTGTATGAGATGTTTAATATAAAGCAGACTGCTATTTTTAAAAGAGCAATAACATATAAACTTGCATTAAAAGAATGACAGTTGTGTGATCCAGGTTTAACTTGTAAAAGTGTGAATGTTGCTTTTCGATATCATTCCAATAGTAATCTTTATATACGCAAAAAGCTATCATTTCTTACATTGTCACGTAGCATGTCTTTCCTTCTTTCCTGGGTGCTACTGCAGTTAAGTACACTATCAGCAAACTACTGGACCATCTTAAGACCCCCAGAATGTAACTCAACATGCCTCTTTAGTGTCGTTTGTTGCATCTTGTATATTTAATAGTACATTACTCAACTAAGCCAAGATAAGAGTATGTGCCACCTAACAAGCATCAAAATAATGATTAACTTTTAATAAAATTAATAGTTTAACCTTTTAAACTCTAAATGAAAATAAGTGGTTTTAATTTCATATAGAGATAAAATAATAACTTTAAAAAGGGAACTAGAACAAATTTGAATCAGGGAAAGTAAGAAATAAATTGTTTACCTTGTAAAAAGTAATATTCTGCACCTATTCATAGGTATTCAATTATTTAAATTAATAAGAATTCATAACCTCTAAACCTGTCATTCATTTTACTGTTTTTGGCGTTTGACCAACCATCCCTTGTTGCATTTCTCTTCAAAAATTTTGATAGATTCCAGTCCATTTCTTCTGCCCCCCCACCCCCACCCCCCAAGATTTTATTTTGCTGCTGAAAGTCCATTGCATCTTCCAAGGTTTTAATCTTCTTCCTTCTGGAAGGTGAATCCTTATCTTTTGCTTGAAACAAGATTTTTGCTTTAGTAAACCTTTGCCAAATTACTTATGCAGAGAACATTTCATATTTCCATACCAGATCAGTTGAGGCCCGGGTTAATGACTGCCACCAGTACTGTTAGCTAACAGGGTACTGGCAGAAATTGGGCTACTGTTGGCCGAAGGAGAAGAGGAGGGGAAAGGCATGCCTGAAGGCAGGAAGAGAGGAGAAAGGTTAGGAGTGTAGCAGTGAGGGTAGGAACTTTGAATGTTGGCAGTATGACTGGTATAGGGAGAGAGCTAGCTGATATGATGGACAGAAGGAAGGTCGATATATTGTGTGCGCAAGACCAGATGGAAGTGAAGTAAGGCCAGGTGTATAGGAGGCAGGTTCAAATTGTTCCATCATGGTGTGGATGGCAGGAGAAATGGGGTAGGGGTTATCCTAAAGGAATAGTATGCCAAGAGTGTTTTGGAGGTGAAGAGTGTCTGATAGAGTGATGTTTATGAAGCTTGAAATTGATGGTGTAATGATGAATGTTTTTAGTGCATATGATCCACAAGTTGGGTGTGCGATGGATGAGAAAGAAAAATTTTGGAGTGAGTTGCATGAAGTGGTGGTGAGTGTACCCAAGGGTGAGAGACTAGTGACTGGAGTGGACTTCAATGGGCATGTTGAAGTGAACAGAGGGGATGAGGAAGTGATGGGTAGGTATGGTGTTAAGGAGAGGAATGCAGAAGGTCAGATGATTGTGGATTTTGAGTAAAGGATGGACATGACTGTGGTGAATACATATTTTAAGAAGAGGGAGGAGCATAGGGTGACATTCAAGAGTGGGGGGAGATGCACACAGGTGGATTATATCCTATGTAGGAGGGCTAGTCTGAAGGAGATTGGCGACTGTAAAGTGGTGACAGGGGAAAGTGTAGTTAAGCAGCATAGAATGGTGGTCTGTAAGATGACGTTGGTGATCAAGAGGTGGAGGAGGAATGTGAAAGCAGTGACAAGGATTAAATGGTGGACATTAAAAAAAAAGGCTGATTGTGAGGTGGAGTTCAGGGAAGAGTTAAGACAGGCACTGGGTGGCAGTGAAGAGTTACTGAATAGCTGGGCAACTACAGCAGAGCTAGTAAGGGAGACTGCTAGAAAGTTGCTTGGTGTGACATCTGGGCAGAGGAAGGAGGACAAGGAGACCTGGTGGTGGAATGAGGAAGTACAGGATGGTATACAGAGGAAGAGGCTGGTGAAGAAGTAGGATTGTCAAAGAGATGAAGAAAGTAGACATGAGTTTAAGGAGATGAGGCGCATGGCAAAGAGGTGGCGAAGGCTAAGGATAAGGCATATGGAGAGTTGTATGAGAGACTGGGCACTAAAGATGGAGAAAATGACCTGTACTGATTTGCTAGACAGAGGGACAGAGCTGGGAAAGATGTGCAGCAGGTAAGGATGGTAAAGGATAGTGAGGGAAACATACTCAAGTGAGTAGAGTGCTGAGTAGATGGAAAGAGTACTTTGAAGGGCTGATGAATGAAGAGAAAGAGAGAGAGAAGGTTGGATGATATGGGGATAGTGAATCAGGATGTGAAACAGATAAGCAAGGAGGAAGTAAGGACAGCTATGAAGAGGATGAAGAATGGAAAGGCTGTTGGCCCAGATGACATTCCAATGGAAGCATGGAGGTGCTTAGGTGAAATGGCAGTGGAATTTTTAACCAGATTGTTTAATGAAATTTTGGAAAATCAAAGGATGCCTGAGGAATGGAGAAAAAGTGTTTTGGTACCTATCTTTAAGAATAAGGGTGATGTGCAGAGCTGCAGTAACTACAGAGGGATAAAATTGATCAGTCACAGCTTGAAGTTATGGGAAAGAGTAGTGAAATCTAGGTTAAGAAGGGAGGTGATGATTAGTGATCAGCAGTATGGTTTCATGCCAGCAAAGAGCACTACAGATGCAATGTTTGCTCTGAGAGTGTTGTTGGAGAAATACAGAGAAGGTCAGAAGGAGTTGCATTGTGTCTTTGTGGACTTAGAGAAAGCATATGACAGGGTGCCTAGCGAGGAGTTGAGATATTGTATAAGGAAGTCAAGAATGGCAGAGAAGTATGTAAGAGTGGTGCAGGATATGTACAAGGGTAGTACGACACTGTTGAGGACTGCAGTGGGAGTGACAGATAGGTTTAAGGTGGAGGTGGGATTACATCAAGGATCAGCTCTGAGCCCTTTCTTGTTTGCAGTGATGGACAGGTTGACAGATGAGATCGGACAGGTTGGCAGATGAGATCAGACAGGAGGAACCGTGGACTATGATGTTTGCAGATGACATTGTGATATGTAGTGACAGAAGGGACCAGGTTGAGGAGACCCTGGAGAGGTGGAAATATGCTTTAGAGAGGAGAGTAATGAAGGTCAGCAGGGCTAAAACAGAATATATGTGTGTGAATGAGAGGGAGGATAGAGGAATGGTAAGGATGCAGGGAGTAGAGTTGGTGAAGGTGGATAAATTTAAATACTTGGCATCAACAGTTCAGAGTAATGGTGAGTGTAGAAGAGAGGTAAAGAAGTGCGTACAGGCAGGCTGGAATGGGTGGAGAAGAGTGTCAGGAGTGATTTGTGACAGACAGATACCATTAAGAGTGAAAGGGAAGGTCTACAAGAGGGTAGTGAGACCGGTTATGTTATATGGTTTGGTGACAGTGGCACTGATAAAAAGGCAGGAGTCAGAGCTGGATGTGGTAGAGTTAAAGATGTTAAGATTTGCACTGGGTGCGACTAGGATGGACAGGATTAGGAATCAGTATATTAGAGGGTCAGCTCAGGTTGGACAGTTTGTAGACAAAGCAAGAGAGGCGAGATTGCGTTGGTTTGGACATGTGCTGAGGAGGGATGCTGGGTATATTGGGAAACAGATGCCAAGGATGGAGCTGCCAGGTAACAGGAAAAGAGGAAGGCCTAAGATAAGTTTATGGATGTGGTGAGGGAGGACATGCAGGCGGTTGGTGTGAAAGAGCACGATGCAGAGGACAGGAAGAAATGGAAACAGATGATCCCCTAACGGGAACAGCCGAAAGAAGAATGGTTTTTCATTAAACTTAACTAGTGAGTTAACAAGTGGCACACATGCTTCTCTCTTTGACAACACTAATGTTGAATAGTCATTTTCAAATCTTAGTATTTCCTTTAATTTCTAGTTAATCCATGCAGCTTTTATGGCCAAATCCTTATTCAGACTTGAGAAAATCTTAAAGTCACTGACCTTGAAGTTTTTTTTTTTTTTGTTAAAGAGTTAGAAAGTGATCTGTGCATCCTTTCAATGCGTAAGGAAAAAGCTTCAGGCAGGCACGTATTAAGGGATTGAATCCTACCGTCTCCCTCTTCTTTTTCAGGAATCCAGTAAATACTGATGTTATTCATTCTAGATCTGTTCTACAAGTCTCCTATTTTTTTTTTCCTGGAGTAAGTTTTTTCTTAAGAAATTCAGTATTCTCATTTTTCAAGTAATCTTCCATCAAAATCAGATTCTTGTACACTTGAGATTTGTGATAGTTTCACTCAGCACTTAATCTTGTTTTTTTACATTCTTCTTTAAAATTGCCTTTACATACAACTCACAAATGTTTCTCAGGATAGCCTGCGTGTCTTTTTTCATAGTGCTGTACTGTACACCGAGATTAGAGTGGCTCATTCTGAGACCATTAGTTCTTTCTAGTTTTCTTGACAGGAAAAAAGCAACTGAAAATTTCAGACTGTTTTTGTAGTAAATCATTCAGCAGACATTCAACTATAAATCCATCAAGTTTTGAAACATTTGAATTTAGTAAAAATCCTGTCAGAGATGTTAAAATGAAGCAGAGCAAAAAAAAGCAGTGCTGTTAACTACTCAGAATGTTGTCCACCCCCGAGATAACTGATTTCAGACATGAAAGCTTTATACTACTTAGCTTAAAAGATTGATGCCATATTCTTGAAATTTATAATCACTAAATACATTTTTCAAATTCGGTTTTGTTAAATTCCTTTGGCCAGTTCTACTTTCAACAGTTAATTTGGATCAGGATTCAAATATGAATACTAAAAGGTCTTTCCATAAAAAATGTAGCTAGTGGTCTTGTCCATTAAAATGATCTGAAAAGCAATCAGTTTCAGAAAAAAATAACTATTCAAGACAACTGCAAACAAAACAAACTACTTAAATATGAGATTTTATAACAAGGTGCCTAGATCTAAACAAACAGGACTCCTTGAATGATGACTGAAAGAAGAAATATTCTGAATTCTTGTTAAAATGAAATACTGATCTAACAGTGCTAAACATATGTGAACAAAGATTTGTGTAGTACAGGGGAAAAATTAAAGCTTGGGTTCATGAGAAAATGGAAGAGGGGAGTAATCGGATTACATTTTTAGCAGCATGGTTAACTCAAATATATGAACTTTCTGTTCCAAATGAAAGGGGTCAAAGATCTAGAAAAAAACTTAAACCTTCAAAAGCCAATTCTCCCCAAAGATCTATAATAGTGATTTTTTAAATAATTCTGGATAAAGAACTGGGTTTTCAAACTGTACCTAAATGCAAAAATATATGCTTTACATGTATTCTTAACTGTAGCCCCAAAGTAGGTCAAGCATGTCTCAATTAGCAGTTTGCATACACTGCACTTTTCTGAGGTACACCAACATCTATGCCAGTAAAACAACGGAAAGAGAGCACAAACTGGCCAGTGGAATAGCACTCAAGAAAAAAATTGTAATTAAGATTTTACACCAGGCATAAGATAAACTATTTCTTTTCACATGCAAGAATCTTCAGCTTTGCACAACACAATCAGCCAAATACAAAATCTAAAAATGAGAACAAACTACATCCTTGCAAAGGACCCTCTGAAGAAGCTAGAGTATTCTTTCTCAAAGCAATCCATGGTGGATATTGCTCCATTAACAGCAAATCAGAACAAGACTGGCTGCCACTCTACAAAAAATTGACATCTAAATGATCTTAAATAAAATCATAAAAGCTTTAGTTGACATAATTGGATTAAAAACACACCTCATACAAATGTCAGCAAAGGAAAAGATATCAGTGTTACAATTCTTTCATAAGGTGGTCTCAGTGTTAAATCTCTATACAGCTTTACTAGGGTTTTTCCACTTATTTAAATAGTTTTGTCGTTCCCAGGTTGTGTTACCTGGAATGGCTGTATAGAGCAAAAGCTGGCCATAAAACCAATTTACCTGCGAGAAATGAACTAAGAATTGCTACACTTAGTATAGGTTTACTAACAGGACACAGCTTGGAAGTGGACGACACCAATGAAACGAGGAAGAAGTTGGGCATCATCTGTATCCAGGAAATAAGAATGAAGGTCAGTGCAGTGAAGCTTGGGATCCAGAGTCTAGGACTCCAGGGAAGAACATACTAGCAAAAGAATTGGAAGTGTGGTGAGGAAGAGGCTTCAAAAGACAGTGAGGTACGTCAGAGTTGGTGACTGCCTCATGGCAATCAGAGGCTGCAAAGTCTTTTCCAGCAAAACCCCAGCATAAACTTCTGGTGGCATCAAATCAGCTGCAAACACTGGTCAGAGAAGGTTCTAAAGTCAAATTAATAGGCTGAAGCCCTAGAAGATGACTGGAGTGAAGGGACTACAGTTTAAGGAATTAACTCGGGGCTCTAGCATTTCAAATAGAAGAAATCGGTAGAGCTGAAGAATAGCAGCATGTCAGAACAGCATGTATTAGGGTCTACAAAACAAATATGTAGCTGAGCTAGCTATGAAAGTAAAGGTACACCAGGGAAGCTGGTGATGAAATGCAGAAGTGCAAGACAGCAAAAGAAAGAAGTGCAGGAAAAAGGAGACAGAAAAGAGGGACCAGGCTGAAAAACGATACAGATAGTCTAGCAAGTTATGAGAACAATTACAACAGGAAACAAGGCATTAGAAGAATTCTACCAGCTTTTCGAAAGTGACTTGGTAGACTATACAAAGAAGCCATCAGGATACAAGGCAAAGATAGGCCAACACCCTTCATAAGGGATGTCAGCAACAACCACCACACAAGTCCAAATGACAAAGGCAAAGGAGTACTTCCAGCAGCTTTTGAATGAATAAAACCCCACAGAAAATAGTACTGCCCCAGACACAGCTAATAAATGAGACAGGAGAGGCCCAACGCAAAAGAAGCAAAAAACAGTACTAAAGAAAATGAAGTCAGTGAAAGTTTCAGGCTTCAATGTAGTCACAGCAGATATAATCAAGATTTTGTGCGATATAGGGAAGAAATAAATCTTGAAAGTACTCAAAACAGTATGGAGAGAAAGTCAAATCCCAGATTCTAATGCAAGTCTACAAGAAGAGGGACATTCACAACAGTGGACAGTATAGAGGTATAAAACGTATATACTGCATGAAAGTTCAGGAAAGGGTAATTGATAAAGGAATACACAGTTAAGCAGAAAGAAAGATGGGAGATGAGAAGTTTGAATTTAGATTAAGATGCAGCACAACTGCCTCAATGTTTGTAGTGAGACAGATAGTTGAAAAGAAGCTAGATATGAGGAAAGTTCAACTGGGTATTCCTAGATTCGGAGAAAGCATATAAGGTCTCGAGAAAACTGATTCAAACAAACCTGTGATGGTCCAAATCTAAAAAACGTAGGTAAAACTAGTGCAGGTTATGTATTAAGACATAAGGACAAATATGAAAAGTTCTCAGGCTCAGAGGGGTTCACAGTGGGAGTGGGTAAGCAACAAGGTTCAACTCTGAGCCCACTCATGTCCAAACTGGTGGTGGACTACACATTAGCAAACAGGTCAGAAGGGACAGGTCAACAAAGCTGCTCTATTCTAATGTGGCATTAGAGGCAAACTCTAAAGAAAAATCCAGCAAATAAGGGAATATAATGCAAAACTAAAGGCACGTGGAGTGAAGCAAAGTACAGATAAGGCAAATGTAATAGCAGCAAATGGGTGAAATTAGAAGAATCTGAAAATGGAGACAGAAGGGAAAATAGTGCACAGGTTTACAGCTTTATGTTATCTGCGAGGATGGTTGAGGAGAAGGGAGATCAAAGCTTGAATAAGAGGGGCTGCACCCAAACAGCACTGTGTTGTGCAGTGCATGACTGAAGAATGCAATAGAAGCTGTAAAGTAAGGTATAGACAACCTGGTGAAGATGATTCGGGACAGACAGGAAGAGGACAAGCGGAAATGAGGGCATCCAGCAGAGAGATGTACAGATTGTTAGAGAAGAAGTGCGACAGTCAAGCACAAGTATCGAAGAAAGATGGAAAGCGACAGTGAATCGAGAGAGATGGTGCCACATGACAACACCCTGAACCTATGCAGAAAATGGGAAAAGGGGGGTAGATGACTATTCATTTGGATTCTGAATTGGCTTAACATAAGAATATACAGGATACATATTTCAATATTAGAACTATAGAAATGTGTGTTTATCCAGTACCAATCTTTAATGCATTTATGGTGACCTTTACTGTGTTGTGTGTGGGCAGGAGCATTTACTGATCACCCCACAACAGAGCAGAGGGCAACAATAATAGAAGAGGAAAAGCTGTAAAAGCATTACCAAGATGATTCATTCTAGAAGACTACAATGAATACTGCCTTAAATTTAAAAACATGGTATTATAAACCTGGTCAGTCCAGTACAAGTTATTCAAATCCCATAACAAATGAAATCAAAGTCAGTAAAAGGTGCACCGTGGGGGTACTAGTGAATAGGTCAGTGACATTTGTGACCTGTAGGAATGAACACGAACAGCCATCTGATGGATGATGCGTTTCCTACAAATTCATCCACCTACGTTGACATGGTTTAAGTCTTTCGTGAGACCTCAGAGTGTGGGCTGTCATCCTGTTTATATGGTCTGAATGAGATCACTAAATTAGAAAGTATCCAAAGTTGATTAAAACAACAAATAGCTAGTTTGTAATTATAATGAAACACTTGCAAGATTAAAATTTCATAAAACAGAAAAAAAATAAAACTGCTGGTCGGGATTGCTTTAACAATCCTCATTGAGCAGACTAGTCCCCTTTCTAGTTTTATTAATGAAGAATACTCCAAAACATCGCCTTTTTTTTGTTACATTTTTACCATTAGTCTTTTCTATATAATTATATCAGACCATACTTAATTATTGTTCCTCTTTTTCTTACTTCGTCTTTAATTTCACTATTTTATGTTACATTCCATCGCCTATGCATTGTGTTCAGCTTGTTCTCTCTTTAGAATACATTACTGCTCATACTAATGTTTTTCTGCACACTATTTTGTTGAAAGCATAGTGCATTTTAACTCTACTTTTAATGTACAACTTGTAGCACTATTTTTGAATTCTTTCTTGAATATATCTTTTACACTCCTGCCTTCTTAGCCAAGGCTGCACCTGAAAATGGTCTTTGGAGCAATGTACCAACCTGTTCAACACATAATCACATCAGTAAAGAAATACAGTCACTAAGGTAGACATTTCAGAACAGACATGTTATTGGTTTACGTATGTTCCAGAAATGAATCCCTAGTTAGTGCTCTTGGCCTAACCTTTATTCTATTTTTTATGCTAAAGAGAGATACAAACTTGATGGTGGAAATAGATAAACTCAGTGCTAGCTGAAAAAAAGATATTCTCTCAAACCTTTCTGCTACTGTACAGAAAAATTTGACAGTTTGGAGACAAGCTGATAACTATACTTTTAACGTTTAAATTAATTGTTGGGATGGCAGTAAGTTCTATGACCCTGGTTGCCAGCAGATGTGAATTCCATGGCACATTTAAGATGCTTTGTAATACTGCAATATTTTTTTTAATATCCTATCTGTACAATGTTATATCTACAGCATAATTTTCCAGTAATAGTACCCAAGCAGCTAGGTTTATTAGTTCACTAATCTCATATCAATAGTTTTTGCTCCTGTTGGTTTCATGGATTTGTGTGTGTGTGTGTGTGTGTGTGTGTGTGTGTGTGTGTGTGTGTGTGTGTGTGTGTGTGTGTGTGTGTGTGTGTGTGTGTGTGTGTGTGTGTTTGGTTTCCCTTATATACTTCAAGTACATAGGGCTAGAATTCAAGGAATTGAACTAGATAAATATACAAGGCCTTCATACCACAGAAGAGGTACACAGCGGTGTAGAGAATACTTGAATAAGCAAATGGAGAAAGACTGCACCTCTAAGATATAGCTGTACTCCACTGCAGAAAGCAGAGCAGTGCTAAATAAGTGCAAACCAACCACAGATGAGCAGAGCAACATACAAGCAGATGAACATGACAGTGAGTATGTTGTCAGTAGTGTAGATCTGCATCGACTGCTAAAGTAAAGCAGGGACAGTTAGCACATGGCAGAGCATAAAAAAAGCCACAGCGCAATTAAGTATGGTAAGCATTGACACCTACAGTGTGGCACCCGGATGCCTGGGTATCGGTTGATTTAATGAATTAAAATGGAGCATTAAAAAACAGAAAATGGGGAACAGAGCAAGCGGGTATAACCAAAGGGAAGACTAAAGGAATAAACAGTTGTGAAGTGGTAGGGATAAATTCTTTCTGCAGGAATATTCCACCATTTTCTACATTTAGTAAGAAAAGGGATAATGGCAAGGATTTGAAGGAAACAGCAGGAAGAAAGGGTGGGATGGACAGGGACTCAGAGTGCAAACACACACACATGGTTAGGATGTGAGCGCATTAGGAGGGTGATGCATGGGCTGGACAGAAACAGTCAGTACAAATGGTGGTGAGGAGCATAGCACAATGTGTAAGTGGTGGGGTACAACAGGATGATTAAACACATGGCTGGGATAGGATGGGGTAGTTACCAACCTGCTGTGAGTGACATCACTGGGACTTAGTGGATGGGTCATTGTGGCCTGTGGAAGGGAACACACCCTCTCCTTATTGCATGATTTAAAAGGGTCTGCCAACCAAGCAAATCTGCAAATTTCTTCAGTAGTTCCAACATGCTGGCTACCCAGTTTCCTATCAGCCTCAACTTCAGCTAACTGCATTACTATTTAATAGGCTGGCTTCCTGATGGGGAGAGATAAAAACTCTTCTCTAGCAAACCATGTCAAACATTCTTACCACAGTCACAGCACTAGTGATGGACTAATGCACCTGCATTTCATTCACATCACGAACTGCAGGAGAGAGAGAAAAAGATGTCATTGGTAGAAATGTCAAATGGCATAATGTATAATACAGGTCAGTAAATAATTCTCAGATTAATCGTGCAGCAGCCTGCATGGTTGACCTCTGTCTGCCCATGCTGAACTATAAATGACACAGAAACCATTACACATGATGTATGCAAGATATACACAATGGAGAACTAAAGTCCGATATGGAACCAAGACAGCAGATGCCCAAAAATAGTCCCACAGAGTCACAGATGAACAGCCATGTATAACACCGGTGTATGCAGTAGTGCCACATGAATATATATGCCACCATTAACTGTAGTAGTCCCTCACAGGACCCCATGTGTTATGTCCTGGCATCTGTCAGGGAAAACCAGCCTTTACTGGGAAGCCTGTCCTGAATAACGATGAAAACAAATTTTAAAATTATAATTGGCATACTATTACTAATGACAAATGCTTAATGTACCATTCATGTTGTCCATGGTTACCCTGTCTTCCCAGTTCTGGAGTTCTTCAGGATGGGGGTAAAAAAACAAAGACAAAAAAAAAAAATACATTGCCTAATCATGTCCTACACAGACTGACCTCAAAGCCCTGTCCCTGTTATTTGCCTCATACAGATTGCTGATTAGTGATAAATGCCTGGCCTACAAAGCATCCTCTGTTCCTACACTGATGGACCTGTTTCACATCTCAAAAACAAATAGCATCAGAATTATCAATTCTGGGGACCTAAACTTTGTCTACAACATAAACAGGACATGTTGGAGGGACAGGTATGTATCTCAGACTACGACTTCTCTGGAACAGGATTCCCATCCATGTGAAGCAAAGTCCTTCCTTAACCCCATTCAAGTTCAACTTGGACGAGTGGATGAGAAATCAGAAATTCACCCATGGTCTGGCTATTTTATATGTAGTAGACAGAGGTAGCCTGTAAATTCATGACTACCCATGCCCAAGCCTAAATATACCTCCTTAAAAACACTAGGGTATCAAACTTATTCGACAATTATGGTTGGACTTAACCCCCCCCCAGGACTAATCTTAAAGCTTCGCTGGAGTCATTAGCCTAGTAATCACCTATTAACCCAAGAACCTATAGTACTAAAGAAAATCATACCACTTTTTGTATAGTTCACTGGTACAAGGGATACCAGTGGCCTCAGGACCTCAGATGGGTCATACCATGCATCTGCCTTCCTAGGTGGACCCACATAGGTTCCCATCAGTAAATTCTTGAATTGGCTATGCAGAAAAAAATGCATGATTGTCCTTTTTACACCAAGGAAATGCTCTGTGTAGGACATTACCACAGGCAGCCGTTAAAAAAAAAGTCAGCCTACGATTCATGCTAGAAACGTGAATACTACATTTCAAGTAACAACCTATAATGCTCTTAATCATGATGCAAATGCATACAGCCTACACAAGATTTCAAATATGGCAAAGTGAAGTGTGTAGTGGAACCTAGCTGCATGTTATCCCACCTTTGTGCTTCACCAAAACATAGAAAGTCAGACACATGTGAAATGTCAGTCCATTTGCATACATACTATGCAGCACATATTTGGGGCTACAGATGGTAAGACACCATTTTTAATACTAAACCATATACCAAAAATGTAGCGGTATTGAAATCTACCAAGAAGTAAGATTATTATGCATCAGAGAAGCAGCTTTTACTAGGTGGGACAGCCCCGAGGAAGCATGCAGCATTCTGTACTTCTGTGTTAAGATGCATGTACTTGGCATTCATGTCAGTCTTCATCTTAGAATGGAGTATCTGATGCCTCTGCTCTGTGCTTCCGTGTAAGCTGTCTTTGCACACATTATCATAACTAAGACATGCAGCTGCCAACCCAGTGTGCCCACTTGTTAGTTTACTGTTCACAGCAGTCATCAGCCCTCAGCCCTCAGCTCTGTTCCTTGTCTTCATAGATGTTGTCAGAGCCTCTGAAGATGGTGGAAGGCAGAGGTTAGGCAACATCAGCAAAGCAGAAAATTATGTCCTGCTTCAAGTATTCAGGACTCATACAGGGTACCTACTGGGGATGGGAGGGTCACCAGCCTCTACATTGCTGTGTGTGGAAGAGATGGTACTTGGACATTGGTGATGCATGTGGCTTGAATCATCTAGTTCAGCATCAGACGTTTGTCACCGACATGAGGTGTGCCTTTAAAACAGCAAAAGGCAGGAGACATCCAGTGGGCTCCTGGAAGTATGTTGCAGTTTATGCTTGCAATTTTTTTTGTTTACTATGCACATGCAATCCACTGGGCTGTACATGTAGCATGGGTTTTTCAGACTCACTCAATCTTGTAATGTATATTTACATGCTGAATACTGTTAGTGTCAAGTCAAGTCAAATTTTATTTATATAGCACCTTACAGACAAAATATGCCACCAAAGTGCTTTACAAAGTTACAAAAATAAAATACAAATTCAATCAACATACATTACTAAAAGCTAAATCATAAAAATAAGTCTTAAGATTTGATTTAAAAACTGCCACTAAAGAAGACTGCCGAATATAAAGTGGAAGCTCATTCCAAAGTTTTGGAGCTGCAACAGCAAAAGCTTCATCTCCCCTAGTCTTTAATCGTGACCTTGGGACCTCAAGTAAAGACAAATCTTCAGAGCGAAGTGCCAGAACAGGTACATAAGGATGCAACAATTCTGATAAACAAATTGGGGTCAACCCCTTTAGAGCTTTAAATGCCAATAACAAGATTTTAAAGTGAATTCTATAGAAAACAGGCAACCAGTGTAAGACTGCCAATATGGGCATGGCATGATCAAATTTGAGTTTGCCTTCCAAAAACTTCCCAGCAGCATTTTGAACAAGCTGCAAATGGGACAGGGCACCCTGACTCACACCAAATAAAATAGAATTACAATAATCTAAACGTGAAGTTATAAAAGCATGCACCACAATTTCAAGATCACATTTAGACAAAAAAGGTTTCACCTTAGCCAAACATCTAAACTGATAGAAGGAAGATGCCACTACCCTATTTATATGACCCCTAAAACAGAGATCTTTATCCATTATTACCCCCAAATTAATAACAGAATCCTTCAAATAGGGAGTCAATTCACCACAATCCATCATAATAGAATCATTATAACGCCTGGAACCAAAAAGCACCACTTCTGTCTTTCCTTCATTAAGACTCAAGAAATTTTCCACCATCCATATCTTAAGCTCACGTAGGTAATCCAGAATCTTTGATAGTGATCGGCCATCAGACTCATCCAAAGGTAAATAAAGTTGACAATCATCAGTGACTACTGTACAGGTCAGGGCAGGACAGTAGGCTGGTATCAGTATCTATGCAGGGTCTGATTATGCTGGGAAACAAATTAGGTTTTTGCCACACGATACATTTAGCATTGTCTGCAGTCTCCTAAGTGCTCCTCCACCTCTTGTTCAGAAAGACAAATGTGGTCTTACCTGCATTTGAGGTATGGTCTCTATCATGACTGCTCACCACCCCTGCTGGGGGAGATGGGTGTCCTATCCTGTAACAGAATTCTGAAGTGCACTGCATCTGATGTTGACAGCCTATCAGGTGATCCCTGTACCATCATGCATCAATTACTTATTTTATTTATTGTCATTTGTTAACTGGGACGGTCCAACTGTTCCAAAGGCCCATTTTCACTGGAGACCTGAGGAAAAAAGCTCCAATTACAGACATTCAAAAAAAAAAGTAATTAATACAAAGACTAAAAATTACAATAGTAATATTGACCGGAAACATTTACATAAAATGAAATCAAAGACAAAATATTTATATGAGTTTGAAAAAAATCTAATGCAATAGCAACAGGATAAACCCTGAGTAGGAATGTTTTCAAAAACCTGATTGTAGATGTATTGTAAATTGGAGTGTTAGAAGAGCAAGAAGAAAGGCAGATAAAAAGAGAAAAACAAAGTAATCAAAAGTAGAATTTAGGAAGAAATAAGTTGGAGATCAGGTCAGAGCTTGGCAAGGGCAGGACCAGGTCTTAAGGTAATGTTTGAGTTGTAGTTTGAAATGGAAGTTATGGGGGATACTTAATTGAAGTTGAAGGCAGTTACAGGTGTAAGCTACAGAGTATTTATATAGAGACTTGATATTTGTTTTGACAGTTTGTAAATGCTAAGAAGATGCTTGTCAGATAAATGAAGTTGATGTCGGGGGTTATATGGAGATACAATATTAGAGATGGAGGGACAGGAAGTGGGATTATAAAGAAATGAGTGTGTGATATGCAGGTGAGAAAAACAATTGTTTAGGGAATTCAGGCCACTGTAATGATTTAAGGGCGAGGCAGTGGTAGGATTTGTAGGGGAGACAAGAGGCGAATCTAGCTATTTTATTGTAGGTTTGCTCTAGTTTAGAGAGAAGTGAAGACGGAAGGTTAATAAAAACTGGAGCTGCATATAAAAGACAGGGCAATAGGACAGACAGGGTCAGGGAGGGTTTTGGTGGAGGGTGAAAGCAGTTTGTGGTTACAGTACAGGAGACAGTTTTTTTTTTTTTTGTTATGCAATGATGGATATTAATGTTGATTTTTAATTCATTGTTAATTATAATACCAAGTAATTTAGTATGGGGTTCTGGTCTGATAGTGATATTGTTGAGAGAGGCAATAGAAAAAGTGAATGTGTGTTGCCAGTGTTTCAGTAAGGAAAGTAGTTTTTTTTTTTGGGGGGATTTAGAATTAGTTGTTTATCAGTGAGCCAGGTTTCAATGGATGTAAAAGCATCTTGGGTAACAGCAAGGAGTTCCAGGATGCTGCAGGCAGTGGTAGTAAGTGTCAAGTCATAAGCATATTATAAGAGTGTGGAGAGGTTAGTAGCAGAGGATAAACTGTTAGTAAAAATACTGAATAAGAGAGGACCCTATATAGAGCCTTGGGAGACACGGGTGTTAACAGAAAGAAATGGGGAGGTGACAGTTCTCCAGTGTAAAGATGGTTTTCTACTAGATAAGTAGCAATAAATCCAGCTTAGAGAGGGCATGGAGAGATGAAGGTCAGAGTTTAGTTATCAGTTTAGAGTGAGACACGGTATCAAATGCTTTGGAGAGGTCAAGGAATAAACACGAAACTAGTAGGTTGTTGTTGCGGGCTTTGTTACTGTTTGGATGAATGAGGGTAGAGCTGTTAATGTACTGTGGTGGGGTCTAAAGCTGTGTTGGATGGGAGTAAGGTGGTTATCTAGCAGGTGCTCAAGTAGCTGAGTGTGGACTCACTTTTCTAGAATTTTGGAAAGGGAGGATAATATAGCAATGGGACAATAGTTGGGTGGGTCAGTGGAGTTTCCTCCTTTGTGAAGGATTTCCATACACCTGGGACAACAGATTCCATAATAGAACGATTAATAAGGATAGAGACAGGGTAAGTGGTAGCAATTTTAAGTAGGAAGGTAGACTGTCAGAGGGAGAGCAGGTCTTAAGCTTTTGTTGGGATTTGAGGAAGGCAATGGGAAATGGTTGTAGGGAGAATGTATTGGAGGAAGGAGGACTGGGATGTAAAGGTAGAGAGGAGGCAATAGAGCTATTTGTTAGTTTCTGGATTGTTACAATAACGTAATTTAAAAGGGCATCAGTCTCTGAAGCAGTATTAAGAGGGAATGGGGTTGGGGGTAGGAGGATTACCAGGGTGGACGATTTTATTTATGGCAGACCAACATTTTTTAGGGTTATGTGGGCTACTTTGGTTGGAAGCAAAGTAAGTTTTTTTTCTGCCTCTGATAACTACTGTTCCATACCTAGAAACCACAAACCAAGCTGTGAACGACTCAAAGCAGTCAAAAAAGGTTTATTTAAGCGCTTTTCATCAGCTTGATAAGCTGACTTCTTCAGAAAACAAAACAAAGACCACTGGCAGCTTGATCCTTATAAAGGCAGAACACTCATTTACATCATCAAGCAATAATTCAATTAGTATAATTAACATAAAATGAAATGAATTTTAAAAAAGAATTTTAAAACAGACTATTTAAATAGACAGTAACCGTTAGTGATAGCAAACTACACATCCTTATAAATATACCTACAACACAAGTACATAAATCAACCTGTTATTATGAAAATTAATCTTGTGAAGTGTATTACATGTTGCAACCATTAAGTAAACAACAATACTATTTAATTTTCAACAGCTTTTGAACCCTAGTTGTGTTTTACTGTTAATTCAAGGTTCTAAACCCACATATGGCGTTGTGTATAAGGTGGAAGCATCAAAGACCCCAAAAGTTATGAGTTTCAAAAAACATGTTAAAAAAACATGTTAAAAAAATGTTAAAAATTTAGAAAAAGAAGTTTGTATAAAGTTTGCAATTAATGTCTTTTTGTTTTTATATAATTATAGAATATTAAATAAATATACTACTATATTTGATGGTGCTAGAAATTAATTGGTGCTAAGAATTGATATTTTCACAGCAAGTTTTTAGAAACATAAAAAACAATTGTGTGTATATGATGGTACTACAAAAAGTATATAAAGTACATAAAATGTATATAAATTGCACATAACATATACTTGATCAAATTGTTTAAATAATTTAATTTGTTTATAATAAGTTAGGTGTACCTAATGTCGTAAATGTCGTGGTCAATAGTTTTAATGAATTCATAGTGACGTTTATTAAAACTAGCTAAATCCACGAAATTAATCATAACAGACATAGAAAACATGAAAAACATGGAAAACGCCAAATATCATGAAAGTAAATGCCATAAAAAGTATATATATGTATGTATATAAATGCCATAAAGGAGATGCATCTAATAACAATACCTTTATCTTTTCAAACTATTTAATTTTAATAGGCTTCCTATTGAACAAGTCTCATTCAGTCCTGGAAGCTATATGCATTTCGTTTTACCTGCCATTTCAGTTCCAATTCTTCCAGTTTCAGATTTCTGGGACCCCCTCTCGGGTCGATTTTTACATGGTCAATTACCATGAACCTGAAACTGTGATTTGGATGACCTGCCGTGTGTTTAGCAAGTGCGTTCTCTAATTTCCCCTTTTTAATGGCATACAGATGTTCGTACATCCTTTCACGTAATCTTCTTTCAGTCTTACCAATGTAAAATGCTAAACAGGATGTACACTTAGCTAAATAAGTAATGTGGTTAGTGTCGCAGTCAAATTTATTCCTTAACCTGAATTATTGTTTGTTCAGGATAAAAGAGTTACCCTCCTGGACATGTTTACAATAATTACAATTGTGACATTTATACATTCCAGGGCATCTCACTGTAGGCGTGTCATGTTTTTCTAACAGGTTTTTGATGTTAAGCCCTTTCCTGTAAACTATCATAGGGTGGTCACCTAGTTTTTCAAATAGATCAGGTTGTATTTTAAACAAGTCCCAGTTTTTCTTCAATATAGATGAACACAAGGTGCTTGTTGTACTAAAGGTAGTAATGAATTTAACAGTACATAGCTCATTATAAAATCGGCCACTGATTAGTGCATTACTCCCTTCTTGGTCACATAGGTTCTTTTCAACCAAGTTAGCACTATTGTAATCAATCAAATTTTTAGTGTTAGTCTCCAGGAGAGGTAAATACACCTTCTTGTGTCTTTTGTCCATTACCTCCTGGACTATTGGGTCAAGAAAAGTTACCGGGTAGACTCTATGTATAAACATTTCCCGTATGTAAGCACATTCCTGTTTAAAATCCTCGTCCAGGCTGACCATTCTGGAAGCTCTTACCAGCTGTCCTTTCACAACAGATTTCTTCTGGTAGTGGGGGTGACAGCTGGTGTAGTGGAGGAAAGTGTTAGAGTATGTTGATTTTCTAAAGATCTTTGCAGTAAACAAGTTTAAGTTATAATTTTTACTTAGATGGATATCAAGGTAATCGATACAGTCACAATTAAACGTGTGAGTAAATTGCAAAAACTCAGTAGTGTGGTTAAAGTAGTCAATAATTTGATGACTGACACTTTCGCTACCTTTAAGTAAAATAAAAATATCATCCAGAAACCTTATGTAGTAGAGAAAGGACTCGAAGAACAAGTTGCCTTTAAAGACAAACTCGGATTCCCAGTACGCCATTACCAAGTTAGCTACACTTCCTCCACAAGGTGATCCCATGGCAACACCTATTTTTTGCAAAAAGAATTCGTCACAATGACAAAAATAGTTGTTTGTTAATACTACGTCCAAAAGGACAGAAACTAAGTCTGTTTCCCTGGTAGAAGCTTTATGTTTCTCAAGCATAAGTCCTACCCATTCTAATGCTACCTCATGGGGGATACTAGTGTAAAGATCTTTTACATCTATTGTGAGGAAGTTGTAGCTCTTGTCAAAGGGCAAGGTGTCAATATTTTTCAAAAAAGTCCAAGAAACTTTACAAATTTGAGTCTCCTTGACCAGATATTTTTGTAAAATGGCGTCCAATACCTTAGCACAAGAGTAAGCGGGAGATCCTCTACTATCTACCAAAGGTCTAAGTGGTGGGTTCTCAATACTCTTGTGTATTTTAGGGATGCCAAAGATACTTGGGTATCTAGGAAATGACGTTACTAGGTAGTTGTATGTCTTTTGGTCTATTAGGGCATCAATGAACAAATCCTCAATACAGTTTCTGATGATGCTATAAGCCCTGTTTACCTCACTACGTGCACTGTGTTCATATACTTCAGTATCGAGTAGTTTATACATTCTGTCATGGTAGTCACTCATACTGAAAACAAATAATCCACCACCCTTGTCAGGTTTACAAAACCTAAGCCGCTGGGTGGTAAGAAAGGACATTATTTCCCTTTCATCATTGTTCAAGTTAGTAAGTGTGGACCTATTATCCTTGTAGGTTTTCATGTGTCTTATGTCTAATTCACAACATTTCTCGAACAAGTCGAGAGCGGGGTGTAATGGGGGATTGTAAGTACTAGGGACATAGAGACTGTCAGACAAATGAAACACGTCACCCATCAAAACATGGAGATTTAATTTCCTAACAAACAATTTGATATCCAAGATTGTGTTAGTCGTATGCCACTATTTAGATGGAACGAAAGTAAGCCCTTTAGATAAAAGGTCAACTGTTTCAGACCCTATTTCTATGTCACTAAAGTTATACACTTTAAAGTCACCCTTAGTGTTTAAAATAATAGAAGGTATTAATTTACTACTCTCCAAAGGGACAGACTCACAAGAACCACAACTAGACTCATTTAAAATAATGTCAGAATAAAGCGGTTCTATAGTACTCCTGCTTAACTCAGGTACAGACTCAATCGCGTCCAAAAAAAGTGTCAGAAGCATCATGACCATCAAATAAATTTGACAATAAATCCATAACAGGTCAAGGATTTATTTCATGTAAACATTGTAGACCCGTTGGTCTTTTACTATGTTTTGTTGGTAGTTCTGCTTTGGTTTGGCCCCGGTGAAGGGGCCCTGCTGAAAATTTGAGTCTCGTGTCTGTTGCCTGTCAGGTTGAGCACTTTGAAGCTTATTACGCCATGGGGTACCCCTACCCCCTTGTTCTTGTTGGTTAGATGGCCTTAGATCAAAACTGATGTTGTCGGACTCAAAGTCATCAACAAGGTCACAAGGTCCTTGTTGGACGACATTCAGGTCCTTATTATGTGGGTAAGATTTTTTTAGGGTTTACCATTCCCTTTCCCCAAACTTGGGCTACAGGTGGAATGGGGTTGGCAGTTCCATACCTGTTTCTAAGTTCCTTGTAGTGTTGGAGTAAGGGAGGAGTTTTATTTCTGGCCCAAGTTTTCCAGGCAGCTTCCCTCTGACGCATGATAGAGCATGTTTACTTAGTTAACCAGAGAACACATTTTGATTTTACTTTGATTTTCCTGGAAGGTACCATGGAGATTACTACACCTACAAAACGTATAGAAGGAGGTTACAGCATCATTAACGGGGAGGTTTTTAAGGAAGGACCAGTTTATGTTGGAAAAAGTGGAGATAAAATTGTCTGGACTGAAGTGAGTCAGATCACGACATTCGCTGTAAAGGTGTTCTTTTGGGAGGGTGTTGGGAGTATTTCTGTATATAAATAATGAATGGTCACTTAAAAGAGTTAAGGAGAATGCTGGGGTTATGGTAGAGACAAGTTTCAGAAGTAAGGATCCAGTCTATTACAGATACTGAAGTAGAGCTTCTGTTGGACTTGGTAGGGGAAGACATTCATTGTTGGAAGCTTTACAGATTGAGACAGAGTAGGAGATGAGGAAGAGAGAGTGGTCCAATCTGTATTCGCGACACCAGGTATAATGGTTTCGTAAGGAAAGTTTATGGAGAGGCAGGAGAGAAAGTTTAAGGATAGTGATGTTTTCCCCTGAAAAGTTAGAGGAGGATACAATGGCAATTTTTTTTTATTGGGGTTAAGTTGACAGTTTACTTTTAGTATTTCAGCAGGAGCAAAGCTAGTTATGGAAAGTGAGAGTGGAGTGGGGCAGAGCCTGAATGGCTAGCTGAAAGCAGCAGATTTTCAGAGCTCCATAAATTAGTATAAAATACAGGAAATAATTTAACTGTTTTCTAACAAAAAACTCAGAACTTATAGATGAATGTTTAAAATATATAATTACAAGCTTTGGAGGATTTTTGTAAACCTTATCCTGTCAAATTAGATTGGAGACTAGTATAACTGGTGGAAATGAGCAACTCTAAGAATTCTCACTCTGAACGGATATTAAAAAAGGAACTACAACTGATACTACACTGCAAGAACAGTCAATGAAAATGGATGACTTTAGAGAGAACTTACAGAATCTTAAGGAAAGCTGTCAAAAGCAAACAGATGTATTCAAAGAAATACTTCAACAACATCAGACTAAAACAAATATAGAAACCTCTTTGAACGAAATTGAGGGAAGGCTTAAGGAAGAAGAAACTCAGATATTCTCCTCAAACAAAACACTTGGCTTAAGTGAATGATCTAGAAAACAGAAAGACAAACATCAGTATTGCTGGTTTGCCTGAGAAAGCTGAAGGGGGAGACATTTCTTTTTTAAACTCATGGATTTCAGAAGTTTTAGACCTTAGAGAGGGTTTTCTCATTTGGCATTGAAAAGGATCACAGAGCCTTAGGAAAGCAAACATGAACTTTGTCTTCTACACCACCAAGATCAATTGTAATAAAGTTATCTTTTATGGACAAATAACTAGTACTAACAGTGTGGAGGAACAGCCCTTTAAAATACAATCTAAATGTAATAAAATTCGATAAGGATTAGTCAACTAGAGTACTGGAACAAAGAAAAAAGGTATGGCCACTAATTAAGTTACAAAAGCAAAACATCAAAACTCAGCTTGCTTTTCCTACAAGAATCAAAATATTGCATTTAAATAAAATGAGAAACTAACAACTTAGAAGCCTCCTTATTCATTAAAAACAATATTGTATCTATCCCTGAAGATATGGACTGGGCATCTCCTTCCTTTAAGAGAACCACTGACATTAATTCCTGGGCTGATGTTAAAAAGGAAACAAAAAGCTGAACCCAAGATAACTGTTCCTGGCCAAATCGCAAAGCATCTACTGCAATTTGATTTATAACTGATACCAATATCTGGCTTATAATGTGTGTATATATATATATATATATATATATATATATATATATATATATATTTGACAGACAAGCATTATTAGCAAGAAAATGGAATATGCCCCCTTCCCCACTGCAGTACGACCCTGGAGTTAGAATATATAGTTAGGGGGGGGTGTGGGGGGCAAAGCCCCCCACTTCATTTCATATGATAGTTAACTTTTGATGTAATATTGCTTAGTAACAGAAAAGTAAGTGAGGGGCTTCACCTCCCACACCGCCCGTTGTGGGGGGCTGTGCCCCCAACGCCCCCCCCAACTATATATTCTAACTCCAGGGTTGCACTGCAGTGGGGAAGGGGGCATATTCCATTTTCTTGCTAATAATACTTGTCGGGCAAATGAAGTGTCAGGCATTTGGTCTCAGGCAAATGAGTGTCAGGCTAATGAAAGTTAGGTCAAAAGTAGATGTGTGTATATATATATATATATATATATATATATATATATATATATATATATACACATACATACATACACACACACACACACACACATACATACATACACACATGTATACGCAGGATAAAAGTAGGATTTGATTTTTCATTAGTAGTAACATTTTTTTTCTTTTTATTTAATTTAATTGTAAAACTGAACAGCAAACTGTTCAATGTTTACAGTCTATAATGTACAAACAAATCAATTGATGAGAGCTCTCTTAAATTTCTTATGATTTTTTATTAAATCCATTAGTAAATGAAATATCCTTGTTAGTAAATACCGTCATGACTGGATCTGTAACAAAATGAAAGTCAGCCAACACAGCCACCAAGCAAGACATATCTCAGTGACTCTCAGCATTTTAAATCCTTAAATAAGGCATGATTTGTTTCATTTAGTAAAGTGATAGGAATATGCCAATATGCCTAACAAAAAGGCTGATCTTTGATATTTCCAACAACTGAGAAATCAGTTTATAAGATTAAATCGCTCAGTTTTCTAATGAATATTTATATCCATTATGCTGTGCTCTGGGTACATCCCTGGTTATAGCCCATAAAAGATAAAGAAGTTTCTAATGTAGACGTAGATGTAAAACTGTTACGTTTGTTTTAACAAGTACCACATGGCAATGATAGGACTCTAAATACCAATCAATAGACCCACACTACGAATTAAAATTTTGACTGCCAGTGTATGATGAAACCTTTATTAACTGGAATTTGTCATCTGTTGTGTGTTTTCTTGCAACTACTTAGCTAGCTAATTTTCTTATGCTACTGTTGAACATTGTAAAGGATTGTTGTGAAATGTTAAGTTATATTCTGTGTGTGTGTGTATATATATATATATATATATATATATATAAATATACAAATATATTTATATAAATAATTTAAATAGCTGGTCACATGTGAATAGAAATTTAGCTCACATTTGCCTACATTTACATACACACCAATACCCACACGTATATCTACACTTTCTCAATGATTGTTATATCAATTCCTTGATTAAAAGAGGATAATTGCACTATTTTAATAGCTTCAGTGATAGGAAAGGTAATGGTGAGAATGCTATCATACTTATACAGTCACTGATATTTTGACTCACATTAGCGATAATGTTGGATAATTTATTATAATGCATGAATGTACTTGCACCTTATGGGAAACTCAGATGATATTTATATTTAATATGTAAAGAAATGGGAATCACTAGATGCTTTACTGATCTTCATACTTAAACTCAGAAACATGCGTTACAGTTCATAACAATTGACAGCTCATCACTTAGATTAATATCCTTCAAACAAAAAGTTCATTAAGTATATAGGTTAACTGATGAAAATAAATGTACAATATTAATAGAAAGTAGTTTAAAAGTTACATGTCTGTTTTCACAAATTTCTTCTTGAACCTCAGATTAATAAGATCTAATATTTTCTTCCTTTGTATTTGAGATGCATCATATGTCAGTTATTTATATAAAATGAAAACAATGACCAAGAAGGTAAAACAAAGCACAGAACGATGCTTGCAAACCAAACCGGAGTTTAATAAACGCAAAGCACAAATGACATTAACGTCACACAATCGGTTTTTGTTTCTCTTACTTCCTCAGATCCGATGATCATATAATTACAAGCTTTGGTGGATTTTTGTAAACCTTATCCTGTCAAATTAGATTGAAATAGATAGATATAAAATTATATAGTGCAAACTTTAGCAGGGCCTGGATGTTTTTCTGTGGATGAAAAGGCTTCCGTCTTGCAACTCTACCCCTCAGTCCAGACATATGGTGAATACTGGAGATTGTTGTCACATGTAGTACACAACCACTACTTGCCAGAAATTTCTGAAGCTCCTTCAGTGTTGCTGTAGGTGTCTTGGCAGCCTTCCTGACCAGTTTTTGTTTTCTCTTTTCATCAATTTTGGAGGGACGTCCAATTCTTTGCAACATCACTGTTGTCCCTTATTTTCTCCACTTTTTGATGACGGTCTTCACTGTGTTCCATGGTATATCCAATGCTGTGGACATTTTTTTGTACTCTTCTCCTGACTGATGCGTTTCAACAATGAGATCCCTTTGATGCTTTGTAAGGTCTTTGTGAACTATGGCTTTTGCTGTAGCAGGCAACTGAGTAAATATCATGAAAATCCTACTAAGACAGCTGAACTTTATTTGGGGTTAATCAGTCTCTTTAAATGACAGCAGGTGTGTACCCAAGAATGAATGCTGTAATTAAATCAAAAGGCGCTTCAACAAAGTAATAGTTAAAGGATATGCACACTTATGCAACCAGAGTATTGTACGTTTATTTTTTATATTTTTCCCTAACAGATTTGTTTTTCAATTGAAATGTACAGGTTATAGGTCACATTAAAGGTAGGAAAAGTTTTGCAATTATTTATTGTGGTCTCATTCTTTATATCACAAAAAAGTACAGTTTTGTACCTACCATAAATGTAGATGTTCGAAGATCCACATTGCTGCAGTCCTAACACTTGGGTAGTCCGCTGTCCCTCGGTCGGCCCGAATATCAGAGTATAAGGCTGACGTCGGTCAAGGCGCACTTGACTGACATCAGAACGTCAGGGTACAAATGCGCATGACCGACATCATATCCTCAGTCTTTTCTTGCCACAGATGTCAGAAGACCCTAAAAAGAAAGGTCAAAACCCATAGACAACAACTAAACAACCAACCAGCCTAACACCAAAAATATGTACAATATATACAATATATACAATATGCAATATACCTCAGATGGTTAACCCAACCCCCACAACCACCTCAAACTACAGAGGGGAAGGAGGGAGGGTAAATTGGACTGCAGCAATGTGGATCTTCGAACATCTACATTTATGGTAGGTACAAAACTGTACTATGTTCTTCATCTCACATTGCTGCAGTCCTAACACTTGGGTAGAATCCCAAAGCAGAGGAAAGGGAGGATGGCTAAACTATAATGAAGCAGGAGCTGCCAAAATGCCCTGCAACACAGCAGTGGCAAACCCAGCCCTGGATTTAGAGTACAGTGGAAGGTGGTAATGCCTAGAGAAGGTATGCACTGAACTCCAAGTGGCTGCCTCCAAAATATCCTTAGTAGCCACCCCCCTCAAAAAAGCTGTTGAAGTGGCAGTAGCCCTAGTGGAATGAGGCCTAATCCCAGCTAGAATCTCTTTGCCATGATGGGAATAACAGAAAGCAATGCAAAATCCAATCCACTTAGAAATAGTTTGTTTTGACACGGGCTTGCCCTGCGAGCACAAAGCAAAAGAAACTAACAACTGCTGAGATTGTCTGAACCCTTTAGTTCTGTCCAAATAATATCGCAACTGCCTGTGTACATCTAAAGTGTGCAAAATCTTTTCCCCTTTAGTTTGGGGATTTGCATAAAAAGTAGGCAAATGAATAGTTTGGTTTAAAGCCACACTAGAAACCACTTTAGGCATAAAGGAAGGATTAGTACGTAAAGATACCCTATCCTTATGGAAAATTAAGAAAGGCTCAACTGCCATAAGGGCCTGCAATTCAGAAACCCTTCTTGCAGAGGTAATGGCCAACAAAAAAGCAGTCTTCCATGACAAATATTTCAACTCAGCAGTAGCTGCAGGCTCAAAAGGTTGTAGAGTGAGTTTCTCCAACACAAAATTGAGATCCCAAGCAGGAGTAGGAGCCCTTCGTGGGGTTCTTATATTCTTTGCCCCTCTAAGAAATTGCTTGAACAAAGGATGAGAAAACAATGGTGGGTCACAATCATAGTGAGCTGAAATTGCTGCAGCATGAATCTTAATAGAAGAGAAGGACAAACCTTTGTCCAATAACTCAGTAAGATATTGAAGAGCCACACTTAAATCAGGCTCAGAAACATCCAAATCCTTAGCTGCACTCCAAAATAAAAATCTCTTCCATTTATCTGCGTACACTTTCCTTGTACTAGGCCTTCTAGCTTCCAAAATCACATTCAAAACTTGTTGTGGAAGTTGAGACCCTCTATGGTTTAAAACAGAATATGCCATGCTGTTAGGTGAAGAGAGTGAAGTTTGACATTGAGCAAATGACTGTCCTCCTGGGACAACAGATGTGGAATCAAAGGCAAAGGCCATGGAGGCTTCCGTACTAGACTTCTCAGTAATGGGTACCAGTGCTGTCGAGGCCAATCTGGAGCTATCAAAATCATCCTTGGCTTGTCCTGTCTGACCTTCAGAAGTACCTTTGGGAGGAGAGGCAGAGGTGGAAAGGCATACACATGAAGATTTTTCCAACTGAAAGAAAGAGCATCCACTTTCCAAGCTGTGGGATGAAACCTTTGTGCAAAACTTTGGCAGCTGGTGGTTTAGTGGAGAAGCGAACAGATCTATGTCTGGAGTTCCCCAGGACACTGTCAATTTCTGAAATACATGAAGATCCAGTTTCCACTCGTGGGGATCCATGATTTGTCTGCTTAACACATCTGCTAAGGAGTTCTGTGCTCCCAGCAGAAACCTTGCCTGAAGACTTAGTTGTAAACTGAGAGCAGTCTCCCACAAAATCATTGCTTGCCTGCATAGAGGATAAGAATGTGTTCCCCCTTGCTTGTTGATGTACCACATGACAGTTGTGCTGTCTGTTAGAATCAACACCTGCCCTGGAAGAAGTAAATCCTTGAAAGCTATTAATGCAAACTGGACTGCTAACATCTCCTTCATGTTGATATGTAGATGTTGTAGTCTGGCAGGCCACTTGTCTTGTATCCACTTTCCATTTAGATGAGCTCCCCAAGCTTTGTCTGAGGCATCTGTCGTTAAAATCTGACTCGCCTCTGGCCGGGTCACAGAGAGTCCCTTGTTTAGGTGACATTCCTGAGCCCACCACAAAAATTCCTTTTGAATGCAAGGTATTATTTGAATGAAAGTGTCCAGATCCTGGCAGTGCTGTGTCCATACATATTTGAGATACCATTGTAGCTTCCTCATATGCAGTTTGGCATTGGGAAGCACCAGAATACAAGATGCCATGAACCCTAAGGCTTGAAGGACTGTCCTTGCAGTCAGCCCGGACTGATGAGATAGTTGATGGAAGTAAAGGGATAGACTCTTTTGTTTGTCCGGGGTTAAAAAGGCCATCTGGGATGCTGTATTCAGTCTCACACCCAGAAAGCACATGTCCTGAGAGGGTACTAGACTGGACTTTATTTCGTTCACAGAATACCCCAGGCATCTTAGCACTGCTATCACATATTCCAAATGTTGAAGAAGCTCTTCCCTTCCTTGAGCCAGAATCAGGCAGTCGTCCAAATAAGGCTAGATCTGTATTCCTTTTAGCCTGAAGAAAGCTATCACTGGGGCAAGAACTTTCGTGAACACTCTGGGCGCAGTAGATAAGCCAAAGGGCAATGCAGAGAACTGATAGTGAGAAGTCCCAGCTCGAAAACGCAGATACTTCCTGCAACTTAGTCTGATTGGATCTCAAGGAGGCTTACCTTCATGTTCCTAAGTTACCATCCAATGATCTTTGCCCAGCAGAGGTAAAAGCTGCTGCAACGTCAACATTTTGAAGTTGGGAATGTCCAGATAAGTGTTGAGGATAGATAAATCCAAAATTGGTCTCCACGTGTTCCCCTTCTTTGGTACTAGGAACAGGCGAGAATAAAATCCCAGGCCCCTTTCTGGCATAGGAACTGGCTGTATGGCCCCTATTTGGAGTAACAGAGAAATTTGCTGGTGAGCCTCTATTCTTTGTTGAGGAGGAATGTCTGGCATGCCTTTGAAAGGAGGCAAGGTATGGAAATAAAACCTGTAACCGTGATGTATGATATCCAGTACCCATCTGTCTTGGGTGATCAAACTCCAATTTTCTTTGAAAAGTGCCAATCTTCCTCCCAAAGGTGCTGCCAGGCGAGAAGGTTCTGGCAGCTGAAAAGGTAGGTCATTGGGTCTGTTTACGAAAGGACTGACCCCTGCCCTCACCCGAAGACTGTGCAGGAGAACTCCCTGTTCTAGGCCTGAAAGAGCCCTGACCTCTGCCCCTGCCACGTCTAGATCTACCCCTAGACTGGGAATCATAAGAAGGATACGTCCACCCTTTAGTAGGCCAATTTCTACTAAACTTTGGAGGCTGAACCTGCAAAAAATCTTTAACAGTCTGCATAGACTTAGCCTTGTCTTCCATTTTCTTTAAAACTGCTTCAACAGAAGAACCAAACAAGACATCAGATTGCAAAGGGGCATCCAAAATCCTAGTTTTAACATGGTCAGATAAATTTTGATCCCTCAGCCAGGCATGCCTGCGAAGAACTGACCCAGTGGCAGCCACCCTAGGCGAGGCCTGTACAGCATCAAAACCACATTGCAAAGAATGCTTACCCACCTGTTCAGAAACATGCACTAAATCTTGTAACTCTTTACAATCAATACCTTCCGCCAGAGCATCAACCTTAGATTTCAACTGTGAAAGGAGATAATTTTGATATTTCAACATGTTAAACTGGCAATTCAAAGCTCTCATGGCTAGAGTGGAAGAAGTATAAACTTTCTTTCCCCATCTATCCAAGGCCCTGGCCTCTTTATCTGCCGGAACCGGATTCTTGACAACAGAAGCCTTAACACCCTTAGGCCCCTGGCTAACAGTTTCTGGGTCTGCCCTAGGACTCTTAAAAGATACTTATGAGCTTCAGGCACCCTGTAATACCTATCCGGTTTAACAGGAGCAGGAGGCAAAGAATCAGGATTAAGAGAAGCCTCTGCAAACACATCTTCCACCACATTCAGAACAGGAGGTATAGCTAAAGGCCTATGCTGGGGTAAAACAAAATTCCCTAAGCCTTTTCCTGGAATCAGAGAAATCCTGACCTTCCCATTTAAAATGCTCTCTCATGGAGTGAAGGGTCTCTGAAAAGAAAAATCCTCAGGAGGAGAAGCAGAAGGAGTAGAATCATCCACATCAGAATCAGAATAATGAGAATACTCCTGCAAGTCTTCAGCCGAAGACTCAGACACATCCGAAGCCTGCTCATAATCCCCAACACCGTTCCATCCTAGGCCTCTTATCAGGAGGGGGCATAGAGCCTCTAATTAAAGTGATTAAATCTTCTGCCATTTTAAGCATGTGCTTCTTGGGCACAGAACCTGAAGAACTAGGAGGGACACCCACAGAAGCCAAACTAGACCTGCCTCTAGGAGAAGCCTTGGAAGCAGAAGAGAGGGCCTAGACACCTTAGGAAGGGAGGGAGTACAGTTATTTGAGAAGCCCCTACAGCCTGACCTGCCTCCTGGGAGGCCACATCCTGTAAAACAAAGTTTCTCCCTGGGACTCCAGAGGCCTCCGTCGGAACCACCGGTTCCACTGGCGCCTCTAAAGAACCGGCGTCCGGTTCGGACGACTCCTCTAACCTAGGTTTAACTGCCTTGTCCTTGCGCTTCTTTGAGGAAGCGGCCGGAGCATCCGGCGGCATATTGTAATTGCACCGCTTCCCAAAGACCAACCTGGCACAATCCAACCTTCGCTTTATAGTGCGTTTATTGAACCTAGCACAAAAGCGACACCCAACAACGTCGTGCTCAGGTCCCAAACAAGGTATACACAAATTATGGTAATCCCTATGCGGTATCTGTTTCCCACAAGAAATACAGTTATTTACTTTTTCTGACATTCGGTAAACCACTGAGGCAAGAAAAAAACAAAATATTCCCCAACGGGGTACTTAACCAACTCTGACTTCGGTCTGAAACTCCGAATTCGAAATATTTCAGAACGCCGAACGGCACTTGCAACACTGCTTCTGCATCGGACCATGCGGCAAAAAAGACTGAGGATATGACGTCGGTCATGCGCATTTGTACCCTGACGTTCTGATGTCAGTCAAGTGCGCCTTGACCGACGTCAGCCTTATACTCTGATATTCGGGCCGACCGAGGGACAGCGGACTACCCAAGTGTTAGGACTGCAGCAATGTGAGATGAAGAACATCCTGGCATTTTAACAGGGGTGTGTACACTTTTTGTATCCACTGTAAACATGTAGATAGTGATGGACTTGTAGCTATTGTTACATTGAAATTTAATAACAGAATGTGGACATTCATAAACATATACTGGTTTCCTGGTACTGGGGAGGGAACAGTCAAGAAACACTTAGATCTTATTACAAATATTTCTAAAGGAAACATAAGTGGAGACTTCAACTGTATCACTGATGCATCTGAAACTACAAACAAGAAATCCACATGTTTATCATCTAATGCAAAACTCAAAGTGGACAGAAACTTTCAAAATTAAGAGATACTTAATACTATAGGAATTAATGCATTACTATTTTATCAAGATTATAGATTTGACACCCAAATGAAAATATATGTTTGCCAAGATCTTTTTTCAAAAATCTTAACCTTCTCAATAATGGTGTCCTTTCTTAAATCATAGCTCTCTTGTTTTGAAGATTCAGATGCATTTTAAACAGTTAAAATATACTTCCAGGATTCCCTCATATATTACAAAATATACAGAGTTGATGCAATGGTTAATCACTGAACTCCAACTCTTTCTAGACATTAATTACAAACCAGAAGTAAACATAGTTATGGGTATGGGATTCACTAAAAACCTATATATATGGTAAAAGCCTTAGCTGGTTCTAGAATAAAATTAAAGAATGGGAATCGGAACTACAGGTACTGCAAAATAAACTCTTGTTATTCCAGTCCCAAAAGGATTTGAATTCTATTGAAAACAAAAGGAAATTAGAAGCTCTAAATAAAATATACAATGGAATATTAACCCATAAAGCTAATTTAACCATGGAAAGATTAAAAATAAACTCGTATGCTACTTCTCCAAACCATTTACATAATGTATAGAACAAAGTAGAGTAATCCTCAGCAGGTAAAGGAGTACCGTTGTAACAAACAAAGCAAATTAAACGGTAAATTGAAGCACACCTCTAAATATCATTCAGTGTGATAAGTTTTATTAGGTTAGCACTTTCACCACTAGTGTGGCTTCATCAGACCATCTACATAAACAAGTGCCAAGAACAACTTGCGTACCGTTTAAATACTTACATAAAATGCTCAACTTTCAAACTCTATACCATTGACTGTTGGACTAACTGTGTATATACAAGTCAGATCAGCTGTACTAGTTGAATGGTTTAAAGACACAATACATCATTCAGATGCTTATCTTCCATTTACTTTAAATATTCATTCAACAATTAAATATCTGTAACTGGAAAATATATCTTATATCTGATCAATATATACCATACATATAAAACACAAAATATCAACATTGTTTGTAGCACTTGTTTATGTAGATGGTCTGATGAAGCCACAATAGTGGTGGAAGTGCTAACCTAATAAAACGATTTTATCGCATTGAATATTTAGAGTTGTGTTTCGATTTACCGTTTAATTTGCTTCATTATTTACATAATCTATCCATGAAAATTAAAATGTAATCTAAAGCCAATTCTATTGTTAAAATCTTACATTAGGCAAGAGGTAATAAAACCTTGGAAAAAGATATTTTGGATGATTTTAAAAATTATACAAAATATTATAAAAGCAAAATAATAATGGAGCATTTAAATCTAGAAACTATACTCCCTAACATTAACAAAATGCTTAAGAATTAAAGAGAGTTGCAAAAAACAATTGCACACAAAGAAATTACAAATAAGATTAAAGAAAGTAAACATGTAAGGCTTCAGGGATAGATTAATAATAGAATTATATAAAGCTTTTCCCACATACATAACTTCACTGCTGCATAAAACATTACTTGAAATCCAAACGTGCAATAATTCCACCTTCATGGACATGTTCCTTAATCACCCCTATTTTAAAAGAAAAAAAAGACTCTAGCTATTGTAATTTTTATTGACCAATATCACTGCTGAATAGCGATTATAAAATATTCATGTCAGTTTATGGTAATTAGAATGAAAGTCCAACTATCAAAAATAATCAATATTGATCAAACTGGATTTATACACAATAGACAAACATGATAACATTAAAAGGATACAGACATTACTTGACTATTTAAATAGAGAAAATCAAGAAATCTTGATAATTGGCTTGGATATAGAAAAGGCTTTTGATTCCTTAAATTGGGATTATTTCAAATTTTGAATACATTTGACTTTCCCCTCTCTTTTATTACACTTAAATGTCTATGACAGTAGCTTATGTTAAAATAAGACCCTTTACTTCTGAAGCAATTCAGATTACTACAGGTACTAAACAAGGTTGTCCCATGTCACCCATTTTATTTGCACTAGCCATGGAGATACTTGCTATCTTAATATGCAGCAACCCAAGATAAAAGGCACATATATATATATATATATATATATATATATATAGCTCTAAAATAATGCTGTTTGCCAATGTGCTTCTTACCTTACCCAACTCAAAAAAAGTTTTAGATAAAGTAGATTTATTAATAGGGAAATTTCATAAGATCTCAGGTCTTCAATTTAATAAATCAAAATCAAAATTCTTGTTACTGAACAAAAAAGGGAATACAAGCAGATGTAAATCACATCATTAGTGAAAAAGTCTCCACTTTAAATTATTTAGGGATTGTTTTATGTGAAAATACAAAAGATATTAAACGTCTATTATAAAGAAAGATTCAATTAATACTTAAGTGAATAAATGGAATCAAATATTTATAACTTACAAGGCTATATTATAAGTGATAAAAATGGTAGTTTTCCAAAATTTTGTATGTAACACAAGCTGTCTTATTACCTGAGAAATGCTTTGTCAAGTAAATAACTTCAATATTGTTAAGATTTCTATGGTACCCTAAAATAAATCGAATTGCGTTCTTGCATCGTACTAAGCAATGGGAACAAGAACTGAACTTCCCAGATATTGAATCTTGTACAAGGGCTTCCATACTCAAAACTGTGACAGACTGGATAAATCCTAACTATACATCTAACTGGAAATTGATGCATTTAATCATAACAAATGAAAATAACTTGTCAAAAAAATCCTTAGTCATGGATAAAGATGATTATGGTATTCACAGAGTTTAAACTTACAATACAATATAAAAAAACTACTACATTAAATTTAATCTCTCTGTTTTCAGAAAATTTGTTAATATGAATATAGACAAAGCTTTGGTTCATATTTTTAATACCTTTCAGTATTACAAAGAACTTTCCAGATAGGATGCATAGGGAGATGCTTAATTCCTGGGAACATAAGAATGTAATATGCTGGTAGCATTGGATAAAAAAATCAACAAGTATTAAATGTACTATCTTTGTCGTCAACTTCTAGATTAACTTCTCATGACTGGCCATTACTACAGAATGTTTCGACATACTCCAAGGATCTATGCAGAATAATAAATAATTCATCTTTTAAGAATACTCCAAAATGTATAAATGGGTTGTTTGGAATTATATAAAATAATGCTAATATGAAGAATGAAATATCATACTCATAATAAAAACAAACAGTTCCTAAAACAACTTATTGGCAATTACTAAAGGAATATCAATCTCTATCATCAGAAAATAAATCAAACATGTTATCAGTTAAGCTAACATCTTTCTCTCAATACTGGAGAGTATATAACTGGAATTTTCTGCATAGATGTTAACCCCTGATAAAATTTCAAAAATTGAATCTTCCAGTAATGCGTTATGTTGGATTTGTCAGTCATCTAAAGCAGATTGGTCTAATTTTTTATGACTGTACAGATAATAAAATATATTGGAATTATATTATTTTTATAAGCAATTTATGGAGATGCATTTGCCATGACTAAAGCTCTAATTGTATTGAATATAAGTAAGGTCCTATTATGAATAAAACTAACCTATTATGGACAATGCTACCAATAGCTAGGAAATGCATAACTAGGAAAAGAAACTAATACAACACCCACCATAGAGAACTTCCTATGGTTTACTGAAGACAGAATTAACGGAGATTAAAATCAAATAACTAAGAAAGTACCCCAAGCCATTACATAATCAGTGGAAGAAAGTTTCATCATTGACACCTTGCCATTGGAATCAGTCTCTTCCTGATGATCTACATACTAAGTGTTAAGATTTATCTATTTCATAAATATGTTACTATCTCAAGTCTACTCATGTCAGGCTAAATGTCAATATTGTATTACCTAATTAATTTAGTATTTAAAATGTAAACAAGTATTCTCAATGTTATATGTTTAAAATAAAAATTTAATGAGTAAAAAAAAAGCGAGAGTGGAGAAAGTAAGTTAGTACGAGTAGAGGATAGCAACACCTCCACCTTTTAGTTGTGCTGTCTTCACAGAAAATATTGTAGCGTGGGGAGGACGGATTTCTGATTTAGAGGTGCAAGGTTTTTAACCAGGTTTCTGAGAGGGTTAAGATGCAGGGGGAGTGGAGGTCAATCCATTAGTGCAAGTCTGTAGTTTTAACAATGCTTTGGATATTTAGAAAGAAAATTGTGATTTAATAGATGGACTGTGGATATGGGGCATTGTCAAGGTGGTTGAGGTGTGGGGGGGGTCTTTGCTTGTAAAAGGAGGTGATGGGTGGTCCAGGGTTGGGGTGGATGTCACCATCCAGGATTAGCATATCAATGAAATCAAATCAGTAAGGAGAGTAGGCAAAGTATACATGGAGTTTGAGGTTCTGTAAATATGTTAAGTGAAACATTAGGATAAGTCTTAATTGAATAGTGGGTGTTAGGAGAAAGAGGAAATAGGTGAAGAGAGATTAGAAGTGTGTGAGGGTAGTTATGTGGGTGGTGGTTGTTTGGGAGAGTTGGTTTTGCTGCTATGTAATGCAGAGGTAAATAGTATAAAGTGTATAGTGCTAGTAGAAGGAGAAAGGGGATACAAAGGTGGTGAGGTGACATAGTAGGGAAGAGATGGTTGAATGTAAGAGCAGTAAGGTGTAGGAGGTTCAAGACAGATAGGCAATTGAGACCAAGGCAGATTTGAGATTACGAGAGGGTATATAAAATTAAGTATGGTTACAGGGGATTAAAGTATATGGCAGGTGGAGTGAGAAAAGAATTGGGAGGTTGAGGGGCATGGTCAAATAAAGGGGTGGAGAGTAGAGATGTATAAATTTAATGTAAGTGGGGGTGGGTGGGAATGGGGGGAGTGGAGTGAGCCCAAGTATAGCGAGGGCAAACAGAGCGGGTTGACCCAGCAAAGAGAAAGCACAAGGGGAAGGGTAACAAAAAACAAATCAGTAAGGCAAGTTGAGTGAGCAGGCAACTCAGGGGAGCCCTATGCTGGCTGAAAAGGGAATAAAAAGCAGGTAGCACATAATTAGTGAATAAGTATTGAGGAGGAAGGAGTGAAGGATAAAACTCTATTGAGAGGGGATAAATACCTCAACATAAAACAGATAAGTTAAGCAAAATGTATCAATAATGAAATAGATGAAAGGGGAGGTGGTGGACTAAGAGGAAGAAGGTTTGCAGCCATCTGCCTTGAGATATGCACTCTAGCCAAGTTTAACAGATTTTACCAAGGCATAACAGTAGTCACAAAAGCAGGCACCTACCCTACACGCAAGTGGCAACAGCAAGGTTCCAGGAGTTAAAGTTGGAATTGCAGTCTATTTTTTTTTGATGATTGCTGGTTAGAATTTCCTTTATTTTTAGCTGAAGTGAGAGGACTCCTTGCTCACACAAGTGGGGGGGTGGGTTGAGACCCGAAGCTACCAGATACTCAATGGCTCTAAAATTTGCAAAGACAAAAGGAAAGACTAAAAGCAATAAAATAAGTACATCAAAATAAGCATAGACATCAAATATTTTACAGAATGCAGAGCCCTTCATATACTGTAGATACTAAGCCTCAATTAATTGTGCAGGTTATTCCATTATGGAGAGGATTGGTGTGTTTTGTGGTATCCATGAGGATGATGTTATGCAGCACTATCAATACCACCACATAGCCAAGGAGTCCACCCCATGATGGCATGCTGTGTGCCAGATTTTGACACCATATCCACTATGTAGAGGATAAGTACCACCATCACAGCTCCATCCTGTGGTACTGTCCATGATTCAAGTCCGGTCACATTTACATAACAATGTCCTCCATTGGCACCCGTGCAAATGAGAATTATGATGGTTTATGACCCACTGAGTTCTCATCCAGTGTTGTGTATGTGGTGATGTTTGATGGACAGTGTTATATGAACATGCACTGCCAAACACAGCATATTTGCTCTTTGTGACACTGAACTATCATTGTTTGCTCCTCAGGGTCCATAGAGCTGGACTAGATGTCACTGCTTCACTTGCACTACCATGTACTGTTCCCACCACTATAGGAGGGGGTAAGCACAGGAACTGGTGATTGTATTGTGAACTCACTGTTGTCATTGGATCAGTGTGGTCTCTGTTACAGCTACTTTTGTAGTGCCATCCAGGGGAGCCCAGGATGATTGTATGGCCTGAATGCTTCCTCATATGCATGCAATTTAAGTATCATCATCAGGCTACATCGAGTTTGCATGCTGTGGCAGGGGTGTACTGCAGTTCTAGATTTAGAGGGAACTGAATCATGCTTTCAGGAGGTCAAAAACATGCTCTGATGCTCCATGTGTGTGCATGGGTGGTGGTGTACCACATTTCAGTAATGCTGCATGGGTTCTTTGTGAGCATCAACTAGGGCTTTAGTGGGTACACTAAATCACCTGAAACACAGTAGGGACATTTTAGGAGTGGCAAATCTGTGAACACTGCAAAGTCTGTTTATTCTTGAGATTACCACAATGCCTGCACTTACTAAATTGGTGGTCCTGTCAAATTTTATTATGCAGGAAGTGGTGATATAGATTACTTGTATACCAGATGTGTGACTACTGGGTATTGTTTGGGTACAGTAATGATACGATTATTAACTCCTATATGTTGCACACTAACTCAAAGCAGATAGAATTGCAGCCCTTCCTGTTGATGCAACACTGTTCATAGACAAAAGATGGTGCCTTTATTTCAACTCATGTACAGTACAACAGCCAGCATTCCAGAAAAGTGGATGCATCAGAAGAGCCACAGAGGGTAGTGTCCATCTTCTTGGTGTGTTGGGAAAAATGAAATGGTCATCCATATGTAGTACTATATCTATGTAGAGAGTATTCGACAAGCCAAAGCCAATAATATACCAGTGTATCCCCATTACTGAAAATGTCCCTTTAGTATACGGACACCTACACATACCTTGGGTTACAAGGGTTTAAGAAGTTTACGCATTCCTCCTGATTCTGCCTTTGGGAATTCCATGACAACCAAATACCTGTACGATATCCCATTCTGATCATAAATAGGTGTTAATCTATTAGAAGGTAGTAGACAATATGCTATCTGTACTGTTTTTGTTCAAGCCATATTGTATGCCTGATGGGAACAAAGAGGTACTCATAGGTGATGAGCTCTGCTACTGCACTTAAAACATTTTTACTTGTTTACATTCTGCGACTGCCTATGTGCTCTTTGCCCTTTTAGTGACAAAATGCATTGCATGCCAACTGCGTTTTATGCTTTTGAAATGTGCCCTGCTTTCAGAGCAGAACAAGGGGGTAGCTGCCATAGGCACAAGCTGTTGGGTGGCAAAAGAGCAACAATGAAAGAATTTATTAGACCTGTAAGTCAATGGAGTTTTGGTGGCTGGACATGAGTGCAGTGCTTGAAATCATGTGTGTGTACATGCGTCAGCACAACTATAGCTCCTTTCTGAAGCACATTTATGCATTTACTTTGGTACATGTAAGTAATGAATTTAGAAACTGTTTCAGGAAAAGTGTAGGTTACATCCAAGATATGAAACAGGATCAGTTCCCGGTCTTTGTACAGATACTGGAGAAGTCACACACGTTTAGTAATTATGTCTATACGTTTGTGGTCCTAGATGAGGAATGTGGCTGAGCAAGCTGAAATATTTTGTGAAAGATCCTACAATGGTCAAGGGTCCTGAGGTGCTACTGTATGTCATTTGGTTAATATAGTTGAGGATCAAGGGTTGTGTCTGCATTCTCACTGTTAAGTCAGACATTGAAGGTAGGAAGAAGACTCCCTCAAAGGTGTTCTCTCCATTCAATGTCATACTTAAAAATGACAGGCTATGTTACAGCAGATATCTGGAGTGTACCTGCCTTGGGGGTGTAAGGGTTGCAACTTGGCTGTTTTCAGGTTATAATGATGGCGTCTTAGCCTTAAGTGATTGAGATCTCCTTGATACATCGGTGTTTCACTGCTGAGTAAGAAGTGGTTAGAATAGATTTAAACCATGGGTACTGGGTCTTTCCTGGGATAGTGTATTCCTAGTTACAGATGAGTAGAGAGCAGCTACCTCAGGAGAGTCAGTTGACAATTGCCAGTTAACATCATTTCTTACAGGAAGTATAACAGTCACATTCCTCTGAGATGCAGACCCCGTGTCAGTCAGATGGTATACTGTGCAGGCTTACCAGTTTGCTTGGAATAGCATGGAAAACTCAAAGAATACGCTAATTACTGTTGGTTGATATAGACAAGTCAGGTCTACTTTGTCTATGTTTTTAGGACCATGAAAAATGATGTTCGGCTTTCCTCTACACATTAAGTTCCTATCTTATCTTCTACACTCTAATCTCAGTACCCAGTTTTCAAGACCAAGTTTTTACAACTAACTTTATCCCATCATCTCTTATTACCATCTTCTGTTCTTAATTCATTATCAAGTGTACACACAACTGTAGACATGACTATGAAAACACTTAAAGCAAGATGCATATAATGGAATCCAACTATACAGATATTTGACTAAAAATGTCTCTTTTAGTACTACTGTTCATCTTCATTGTATTTACTAAATTCACATACTAGGTTTCAATGTTGTAGCCTTTCTGCTCAGGCCACCACTGAAAAGGTGCCTGAACTAGCTTAGTATGACTTTCCCATTTAGCAAAATCAATTAGTCTGGAAGAATTAAAAAACTCCTTCACATGGGTACATGTATTGGTCCTTTTCCACCTGTGTAATCTGCTTCGAAATCTCTCTGCAGATTCCCAATTCAACAAACGTTTAAATAGTCCACTCAGTGAGACCATCTCAATACCTCAGTACATCTGAATATCTAAGAAATAGCTAGGACATGAGTTTTTTGCCTACTCTTCCCCCATATGTAGTTCCTGTTCAGGATTTTCCCTTTGCATCTCCCTGACACGATGTTTTGCAGAAGTCTCATACATCTGCAGCGACTTTATTCTCGGCTCTTATTTTCCCCAGTGCAGCATTGTTGGATTTCATCTAGATGCCTTCAAGCATCCCAGGTTTTATTTCCAAATATGGCCTCCACAATTGCACCCACTAAACTGTATGCAGTAGATAAGGTGTGGTCTGAACAAAAACTCAGCAGACTGACATTACGTTGTAGCTTTTGCTGAATACACTCCCAAGGATATCTCACATAATTCTGTCTGGTTTTGTCACCACCATTTTACCCTGTTCCTGTTGGTTAGAACAAGTATTTCCTCCTCAGGTGGCATCAGTCCCATTACTCCTATTGGATACTTTACCCTACAGCTGTTGTAGCTGCAACGGTATTCTGCAATTTGTTTGCAGTAAATCTTTAATGCAATCATTCTGCCTACTTCCTAATCTCATTACAACCTGTCCCATCCTTCACTGTAACATCTTTATGTCATCTGCAAACATCCTGTTCTCCCTTTAAACATATATGCTACAGGCAAGCACATTGAAAAGTACCAGTAATGGCCCCACCATACTTCACTAGTTACTTTCACAAATTTATGATGCTGTAATTCACTAAAACACTGTCATACACTTATCCAGTAAAGCAAGTCCACTTAAATTATGGTCTTACTCCAAACTCCATTTTTCCCCATCAGTCTCTGTACAAGAGTGAAAGGCCTTGAATCTAAGACCTTGAGAACCAATAACCCCAAGAAAACTGATGTGGGCAGTACTGCGGTGGTTTGAAGTCCCAGAAACATTGGTAGACTTAGTACAGGCTATGTACAAGAACCCAATGACTCAAGTATGAACACTGTTCGGCCTCAGAGAGGGGCTCGCAGTGGGAATAGGTATACACCAGGGTTCAGTTCTGAGCCCCACTGCCATTCATACTGGTGATGAACTACATTACCAAACAGGTTGGAGAGGACAGAGCAAAGTTCCTGTATACAGATGATGTGGCATTACAGACTCTGAGCTAGAACTACAGCAAAGGATAGGAGAAAGGAATGGAAAACTGAAGGCACATGGGATAAAGGAAGAGAAGACTGTGGTAATAGCAGCAAAGGGGGGAAATCACAAGAAGCTAAGACTAGAGATGTTAGGGAAGATAGTGGAAGAGGTAAATAGCATCAAGTAACTGAAAGGAGTGATTGAGAACGTAAGTCTGAATGAATAAATCAAAGCTAGAATCAGAGGGGCCACAGCCAGCTTACAGTGTCAGGTTTTGTCTATGAAGGAAGAATGCCAAAAAAGCTGAAAAGTAAGGTCTACAAGACAGTGGTGTGACTGGTAGTACTGTATGGTACAGAAACCTGGGCAGTAAAGACAGAACAGTTGAAGCTAGAAGTGATGAAAATGAAGTGCCTAAGAAGGGTGGTAGGATGCACACTGTGGGACAGACAAAGAAATAAGGACATAAAATCAGAAGCCAAAATACCTCCAATTGCAGAAATGATCAAAGAGAACAGATAACTGTGGTCTGGACTCATGTGTAGAAAAGCAGAAGACAATCTGGTGAGGAAGATTTGGGACAGACAAGAAGAAGGTAAGAGGAAGCAAGGACATCTAGTAAAGAGGTGGATGGATTGGGTGAAAGAAGATCTGCAACAGTCAGGCATGAGTGTTGAAGAAGGCAGGAGTGTGGCACTGAATTGAGAGCTGGCGACAGTTAACATGATACCCAGACTCCATGGAGAAAAAAATAGGAAAAAGGGGGGCTGCTAAGTTACTTGTACAACTAGACAAGGCTTGAATGACAACTCTTTCCATCTATTTTGGTTGTAACCAAGGAGAGCAGTGTCGTCCTGGATAACAACCAGCCTTTTGCTCAGGAGTCTGAGGCTTTTTATGACATTGCTTTTGCACAGATAGGTATGCAGTTTACAGGAATTCACTTGCTCCTATCTGAACAAAGGTACATAATTTATCTTCCAGCTTCTCCCAATGATGATCTGAAAATTTCCATTATATAACTTAGAACAGAATACAGGCCTGCTATATTGGTCTTATTTGAACACTCGGCATTTGATGCCACTGACCATGGCATCAAAACTTAATATCTCTTGTCTGCTTATCTCTTCTAGCACTTTCAACAAATTTCCTGAGGAGTGGGTAGCTGACGGTATCCACTGGAATGTGCTGTGCTGCAATGCTCTGTTGCAACTCTCTTGCATGTTCACAGCAATTATGCCACCATTTAGGCAGATCATTGAAGGTAGAAGCATTTAATCACTGCTGTACAGGCTGTATTCAATTACACTTCTATTTTCAGGATCAGAATCCAGTGTTATTTTGGAACTGTGTGGAGTCCAGCTTCCTTTGTATTAATTATAGCAGTTTTAAACTGTCAAAGATGGAGGTTATATCCTGGGGCACAATCTGTCCACTGCAGGTTCTGTGCAGCACACCACTTATTTTTTGTGATGACGACACAGTAAGCGGGTGCAGTTATTACCAGTATATTGTCACAAAGATTTTCTGCAACATATCAAGGATTTAATTTCATCTGAAGAATATTTCCAGGTTAAATACTTAATTCCAGCCTGATATCAACAACTTGCCATTCATCCACAATCACTGTTGTGTGCTATAGGGTATATATTAATTTGCTAAAGATATTTTCAGTGAACACCTCAACACCTGACCATTGAAAATCACTTCCATGATTCATGGAATTTTCACAGGGCAATGAAGTAGTTGGCCAGCTACACAAATTTGCCCTTTTCCCACTGTAATGTGATCTCAGAGTTGGTATATATAGTTAAGAGGGGTGAAGGCCTCAAGTTGGGTGTTTTTGTCTTAGCGCATTGTATGTTTCATTGTGCTGTGGGGCAATTGTTTCATTGCCCTGGAAAAGTCTGAATTGCAGAAGTGATTTGATGGTCACATGTCAATGAAGAGGTGTTTACTAGAAGTATCTTTTTGTGAACTAATATAGCCTTGTGCTATATGATGATCTTTCATATTCTAAATTTGTCAAATAGTAGCTCTGGCATTCCCTCAAGAATTTGCTGGGTTCTTATGCTGAAATATTTCTACAGTGCTTTAAGACCTGGACTACCTGCAAGAGGTGGCTTGCACAACTTTAAGATTCTTTTAAACTTTCTGAGCCATGTATAATGCAAGACTCATCCACTTGAACTTGTCAGGACTTCTATATGCAATGTGTGTGGTCAGAGTGTTGATTTGTTCCTACAATTATGTTAAAAATATCTGGCAGACATATTTTGAATATACTGTGTTCTGTGGAATAAGGTACCTTTCCTGATGCAAGACAGCACAAATAAGCCTAGTTTCCAATATCTGAAAAGTATAGGACCATAGGAGCTTACTAGGCTAATGGCAATAGAGCTTTATGTCTAACCATTCATGCTCCAGTTTTCCCAATCACTGCCAAAGGACTAGAATGGCTTTGGTATAGGATTGTTCCTTACAGCATCTATAAACTGCCCCTACATAAGGGACACACTTGACAAGCCGGTGGTTAATTTATGGTTTCCCATCCATTGGTCTAACTTGTTTATGAATAGGCTTGGGAAAGAGCTCTGCTTCACATGAATGGGGAGTCCGTTTCAAAGGAGTAGTAGTCTGAGACACCTACCCATCTCTCAAACAGGTTTTGTTTATGCAGATGAGGTTTTAATCCTTAGATTGGGTAATTCTGGTGATCTTTTTGTAGCTGTGTAGCAGTTCAGTCAGGGCTGGATCTGACCACTGCGTCTATTCTTAGAGCATTATCCGTGTTGTAATTTGCAGTAGTGGTCATCTTCCCAAAGGGTATAATTATGCATTATTCTGCACTGAAGTTTTGGCCATGGATCTGCCACCAGATATTTGTCCACGTCAAACCCTCCTGGAGGATATCTACATCTCTGAAGAATCCTGTGATTGCACCCAGCCTGAATTCAGGAATTGCACCCAGCTTGCAGTAGTCAACAAATTTGGTTAGCCAAAGGCCCTCTGCATTTGCCCTGATTTCAGAGAAAAGTATCCCAGACATGAGAGGTCCCAGTATGGAGCTCTGTGGGGCACCACTAGTAACAGGCATCTTGGTGGAGATGGATTCCTGCCACCTAAACGTCATATGCCCTATCCATGAGCGATTTGGCTATTGAGTGACACAGATGCCTATATTTGAGAGTTTTTCCATAATGCTCATGAGGTAGTATGTCAAGTGCCTTTGTCAGGCTGGTGTAGGCATAAATATGCACAAATATGCTTATATATTTCGGGTAGTGTAGAATAGCATTTCACATGCCTAGTCAGTATACTTTGGCAAAGACCCATGACTATGACAATTTTGTCATTAGCCATAGCTCTAGTAACTTTATTAAAAAAAATTGTACAAGATTAGTATGAAAGATCTGCCCTTGAAGAAACTGAACTAGGCTGAGTCTACTGTTTTTTCTACATCTTTATCAGGACCATGATAATTCTTTCCATGGCTTTACATACAAGACAAGTCAAACATATGGGTCTGTTGGTCTCCTTTTTAGTAGGAGAATGACCTTTGCAATCCTCTTTTCCCCCAAGGATAAAGCATGTCTTGAGGCTTGAACAGAGATGCTAATGGGCTGGACATGTCACATTTCTAATTTACACTGTTTTTAGCTTTGGAGAGTGCAGAGAACCACTTTAGTGATAATTCTGGACAGATATACCGGATATTTCCCGGGGAGTAACCGGATGTGAGGAGGCAAAATCTGAGCTAAATTTATCAGACAGCAAATTTGCTATATTGCCTGGTCCGGTATTGGGAGTTCCACTCACTACACTGCTGGGTGTTCTCCTTAAGGTTGCATACAAAACTGAAAAATGCTTTATGGTTATCCTCCACGTGGAAAGCAATTTTTGACTCAAAGTTGGCTTTAGTGGACTTGGTCATTTGAGTTGCTTCTTGAGACTGATTTTTGTTATTTGTTGTACAACTTATTTATACTTGGGGACCACAGAGCAGGCTTGTTTCTAGAGTTTGTCCCAAGTTTATTTTGATTTGATACTGCTATTTCTATGCAGTTATGTTCACGCATGCACAGGGTTTCTGTAAACATTGGCATAGGCAACATGGTTCTCTTAGTTTGGGAGGTATGGAGCTTGGAATTTAGCTATGCTATCACGTAAAAGGAGATAGCTCATAGTTCATGGATTTGAATGTTAGAATGTACTAGACTGCCTTTGTGGGCCATTTTAACTCTAACCAATTTCCCCATGTGAGAATCAAATGCTGTACCTCATGTTTGCGAGGTAAACACTTCATGCTAGTTAATCTTGGAATTGTTCTCAAAGGGTTTGGGGTTTCCTGGGAGTCTGGGCTTTATATTTATTTCAAAGGTGACTGCTTTGTTATTTCTTCTGGCCAGTGAGGTGTGCAAAATTCCTCATTCCTGAGTACCAGTTCCAGGATATTTGCACCCATACAAGTATACAGACGGTTTCAGTGCGTTTGCATTGACAGCATTCAAGAATCTTTGAGCCTACATGTTAGTGGTCGTGTATGTATCCCAGTTTATGGTGAGATAATGGAAATCACCCATGAATATAGTGTTGGACAATGCATGGCATGGTTATCCTTGGGTCATAGATGGAGACCCATAGCTAGCACACTCCCACATGTATGATATGGGACTTTACTTAAGGTTAGTTGGACAGAGTAACTCCAGCGTCTTTTTGATTAAGCTTGAGATTTGCTCACTTATGTAGAATAATGCACATCCATCTCTTGCCCCTTCATGTGTGTTTGCTTGTCAAAACTTGTGCAAGACCGTCTTACACTACTGAGGTACCTTCTATGGCTTTAAACAATGTCTCAGCACCTGCACAGTTGTCAACACTCTCAAGGGTGAGGAGTGCTTCCATGGAGTGAAGCTTCTTGTTGACACTCCTAGAATTGAGCAGCAATGCATTTATTTTATCAGGAGTAGAATTTACTATGTTAGAAGGTTTAAGTGGATGGCATTACCTAGAAAAAGGCACTATAGGGGGTGGAAACTGTATTGGCCAATATACAAAAGCCTAGCAGGAACAGGCAAAGTACTATGGTCCATCAATCATGTCCTCCAAAGCAGACAAATATTGGACACCCTTAGGAAGGACATATTGGGTTGTGTGGTAGTTTGCCATAAGGGCTTAGATACTGAGACAGATGTGGTTGTATGTTTACTGGGGAGTGTTGTAGTGTGTTTAGGAGATTGCTGAGGACAGTGTCTTGGAGGAGTTTTAGGTTTGCGTAGATTGCATTTTAGAGCCTCAGCATACAAGTTAATATGTTTGATCCATAGTAGGTATAGATGAGTGTGTGTTTGTTAATGACAACCTGTTCAGAGATATCAGTGTCTGTATACCAGTGCTTTGCCTGCAAAGACAGTATAATTACATCACTCGCATATTGTGCCAGTCTACTTCAGAATAAAGTAGCTCGTCAGTAAATGAAACAAATTGCTACATTGTCTCAGGATATCCATTTTCACAAGACTAGGGCCCCTGGACCAAGCAAAATGCAGTAGAAATGAAAATGAATGTTGGATCCTGCAACTCAATTTGCCTCTGCCACTAGAGAGGGAAACTATAAAACTAAGGTCTCCAGATTAAGTTAAAAATGCAAAGAGGTGAATTTTGGGTTGGAGGAAAAAAGCAGAAAAGATCAGTACACAATTCAGATCAAGACTGGTGTATTGCAGTGTGTAAATAAATGGGATGATATGAAACAGGCTAACTCGAGCTTTAAGAATCTAATGGGAGTGCCTTATTTTAGCTATCAGTACCCAGGAGAATTAGCACTGGGAGGGGCTTAAGTATAATTTGCAGTAGGAGTGGGCAGCTAAAAATCTACCAGGTTTAAATGCACAGTAAGTAATGAGTGGGTGGGGATAAAATCCCCCAAAAAATCAGTACAGTAAAACAGCAGTTATAAACTCAGCACTTGCAGCTAGATAGGAATATAGATGAATGCCGTAAACAAAACAAACTCTCAGCTCCTCCCACAAAATGGTTAGATACAATTCCTATTCAATCAATTAATGCAAAAGGAATATTCCTTACTGACTCTAGCCAACAACTTAAGACTCCAAGAAAAAAATAAAATAAAACAAACTAATACAAGACCAACATTAAAAAAGTAATGGAAATACCCACACCTTAAATGCAGAAAATCCAAAAAAATCATTGCAGGAAAACAGCAATTATAAACACAGAAATCTTGTATTATTCTTTAAAACTGTTTTCTTAAACCTTAGCTCAAAGTTTTCTGGAATTCATAAACTCCAGTGCCCTGGATCAACTTATCCACACCCCCACCAGGGGCCATAATATCCTAGACCTAGTCATTACCAACATGAGTGACCAGTGATCCACACCAGAAGTCAACTCCTCAGTCATATCAGACCATAAGCTAATCACCCTTGATATCCACATCCCGCCACTACCCCCCATTAAGGAAACCATGGTAAAAAATTTCTTCAAAGCCAACATCATGCTTCTTTAGACAGAAGTGGTGAACTTCATGACACCCATGCAGATGGACAATACAGTTAAAACTGCTGAATCCTACACAAATGCACTCTAAGCACTTAAACGAATGCATGGATTGTGCTATCCCTAACAGAACCAAGACTCTATCCTCCAAAAAAAGGAAGCCAATCTGGTGGGTTCCTGCCATAAACAAACCGTACAACAGAAGGAAGAAACAGTTGCAAGAGAGAGTAAAAATCCCATGAGTGGAGGAGCTGTTTGGTTAGCCTCAGTAAGAAGCTGAGATCCCTTATAAGATCCTCCAAAGCTAGCTATGAAAACATCGCCACTAATTCTAAGGACAACCACAAAGCATTCTATAGCTATGTCAAGAATCTCGATGGCAACACCCAGATCTGCTCTGAGTTACAGCACAATGGCACGAAAATTACAGAACCAATTGATACTGCCAACATCCTGGCAGATAGGTTCAGTGCTAACTTTAGCCCCTCCTCACCCCCTAAAGGGCCCATAGCTGTACAGGAAGAATGCAGAGTCCCTGTAATCACAACTACGTAGGTAAAAGCTGCACTCTCTAAAGCCAAAAACACAGCATCCATGGGACCGGACAACATCCCAGGCCGCATTTTACACAAATTTCAGAAGGAACTGGCTCCCCACTTAAGCACCATGTTCAATAATAGCCTCGCATCAGGCTTTGTGCCCACTGAATGGCACACAGCAACAGTTATCTCACTCCACAAATGGGGAGCCACCACTGATCCCGGGAACTACCGGCCTATTAGCCTGATGAGCCTGGTCTGCAAGGCCATGGAACGTATCATCAAGGAACTCAAAGACATTGGTAACCTCCAAACTCTGGATCCCACCTAGTTCAGGTTTGGGAAAGGCAGATCATGCCTCCTGAAACTGATGGACTTTGAGGCAGTCAGCAAAGCCATAGATGAGGGTAAGGTGGTTCACACAGCCTGTCTTGACCTCACCAAGGCTTTCAACACCATCCCCCATTCTGGAATTATAGCTAAACCCACTGAACTAGGTATAAATCCCCACGTCACAAGATGGGTTGCCAACTGCCTCACTGACAGAACCCACACAGTAAAAGTTGCAGACTCCAAATCTGACCTCAAACCAGTGACAAGTGGAGTACCACAGGGTTCAGTCCTGGGACCTCTCCTGTTTGGCATCTACTTCTCTGAAGTACAGGCCAACAAAGTTCGCAGAGGACTGCAAACTAGGAGCCATAGTCAAATGATGTGGACATCCTACAGAAGGGCCTCACTGAGACAGATGCCTTGTGTCAGAGCCATGGCCTCAAGCTCAATGCCAAAAAGTGCAGTGTCATCCCCTTTAGTAAAAACTCTGTACCCATGAACTACCACACAGGCAGCAATCTACTTAACACCGAATGTGTGATGAGACCTTGGGACCCAGGTGGACAGCTCTCCTTTGATAGTCTCATCGCCACAGTAGTCAGGAAGTCCTTCTACGTGGCACACATCATAAAAGGGTTCTCATCCAGGAAAAAAAAGGTCTTTGTTCCCCTCTTCTCGACACTCATTAGACCCATTATAGAGTACAACGCCCCTTTTGGAATGTACTTCACAAGACATCTGCAGCAGCTGGAAAGGCCACAGAAGTACCTCACAAAGAGGATAAATGGCCTCAAACAAATGCCCTACACTGACCATCTCAAAAAACTCCAGCTTTATTCCTAAGAATATTACCTACTCCGAGGTGTTCTCTGTCTAACATATAAAGCTACATCAATCCCAGAGCTGTTGGACATGCTACACCTAAAGAAATTCCAATCCCTCCAAACTACATTCTCTAGGGACCTAAACCTTGTCACCACACTAAACAGGACATGCTGGAGGGATAGATTCCTGTCCCACAGACTTCCCATACTCTGGAACAGGCTACCCATCTATGTCAAGCAAAGTTCTTCATTAGCACTCTTCAAGTAAAATCTTAATGAGTGGATGGGAAATAGGAAATGCACCCCAGGGATCACTTCTGTGTCTCTGCTCGACAGTGGCACAGGAAAATAACTTTCTTGGGTGGCATAAACCAGGGAACCTTGTTGGCTAGGCTTACATAGGCCCTTGGGCAGATAGCCTAGTACCTACCTATGAACCTAACAAATTGTAATAGTTTATCTAGTTTAATTTTTAACTATGGCTTATGTCCTGTTGATTTTAAGTTGAATCATCTTTGCTGCATTTTTATGGTTTATTTGGTGTCATCGTTCAAATTGGAAATGTTCAATGGGACTACCTGCCTGAAAATAATCAAATTATTACTGAAGTAACTGAAGAGGTGAATGATTACTCAAATTGCTAAAAAGTAAACGCTGGATGCCCTACTTTTGGTATGCACAGATTAGTGCTGAAACAAAAACAGCTTCACACAGAAAAAAATGCTCTCATGAATTTAAGCCATACAAAGTTTCAGTTACACTGGTTGTCCTGCCAGATCTATTGCTCTGCTGTACATTCAGCCAAATATGAACTATTACATGGATGATCAGGTTGCTTAAAATGGTCATACCCATCAGTTACGCATGTATAAATATCCAGTTTTCCTGCTTTCCCCACAGCTTCTTCTCAATATATGTACTTAGCTTCATAAGGTTAAGTACTAAGCTAGCTGCCCTTGTGGGCCATTTTAAGCCTTTTCTCTTTTAGTGCTGGAAATAAACAGTCCTATTTGGTTATAGACTGGCGTTACAAATCCCAAGATCAACAGTTTTACATTACCCCCAGTAAGAATGACTGGGACCATACCAAAGATAATTTGAAGGTGGAGCACATGCATGGGATAAAGTATTTACCTGCTGCCTCTGTCCAATAGTAGTACAGGGGGCAGTCCTGGGGTAAAATGTTCCGTCTCCCATTCATTTCCCCACTCACTGATTTTTTTTTTTTTTTTTTTTAGTTCCCTGTGCTTTCTCCTATTAACCTGGCAAACTTGGGCATCCTGAGGCAATGTAGCAACTGCCTCATGTACAGAGACAACCCTCTCCTCTTATCTCCCAACACTCAGACTTGCACTTGTATATCCAAATTAGAAGCAATGCACTCCCCAGCCAAGACCGGAATAGATGATCAAGAGGAGGTCAACACTTGGACCACACCACATGGAACACAGCCCTCCAAGTACACACCACCACTGCCTTCACATAAGACAAACCACACACCCACCTTTGTGGAGGCTCTCCAACATCCACCAAAACAGCAGAGACCTCCAAGGCAGAAACACACTCTCAACCATCGCAACACAACACTAATCATGAGACACTCAACTCTCCTAAACAGTGTGCCACTCAACCAAAACCCCTAAGGCAAAACAGCATGCCCAACATACTAGTCATAGGTGACTCTATAGTGAGGCACACTGATGTCCCACTCACTAGGTTGAATAAGGAGAAAGTAACAGTCAGCTGCTTGTCAGGTGCCAGAATATGCCACAATGCACACACTCAAGTCCCTCAACAACAGGTAAAAATGTAACTCTTTCATTGTACATGTCGGTGTGAATGACCAGAGATGTACCTTCCTGGACTACATGAAGAGAGACATGGAGGAGCTTTCAGATTATGTAGCCCAGGCAGTTATGACCCTAGACCTTTGCAGCATCCTACCATCACCCAGAATACCACCACAGTACAAGCAGAAAATGATTTCAACAATTGGCTAAATTTCTAGTGTCATTCTAAGGGGATCCAGTATCTGTCTGCCTGGGATGACATGATTGACAGATCTCGATGCTTTTCCAGAGATGGCCTGCATCTGTGACCCCTGGGCTTCTGGATACTGGCCCAGGCTCTTGGCACCCCTACAGTGCCTTTTTTAGGTGGTGTTCAGAAGACCAAATTACCACCATAACAGCTACAAACAAATGCAATCTGAGGGTCATGCTGCTCAACATTAGAAGTCTAATTCTCAAAATGCAATCAGTCAAAGCACTCCTTAAAATGGAGAACATCGACATTTGTGCTGTAACAGAGCTGGTTCAAGAAAGCAGAAAGCACATCTGCACTACCAGGCTGCAACTCATTCCACAGCTTTCAGCCCCAGAACTTGGACCAAAGCTCCAAAGGCAGTGGTGATTCCATATTCATAAAGGATGTGCACACTTCTGGACTGGTAGCCCAACATAACGCATCAGAGATACGGGAGGTGCAGCTAACATTTGGTAAGATAGTGATTCAGGTCACAGCCTGCTATAGATCCCCAACCATGTCCCAAGACTCGCACTCCATGTTCCTAAGCACCCTGGAGAATACTAAAGGTCTAACCTAACACTCGTACTGGGAGACTTCAACTACCCCCTCCATTAACTGGGAAAACCACTTCTGTACCAATACACTTGCCCAACGTTTCCTGGACTTCATTAATTCCAGTGCTCTGGACCAGTTCATTCTTACCCCTACTAGAGGTAGCAACATCCTTGACCTGGTCATTACTAATATGGGCGCCCATTGCTCTACACCAATAGTCAACTCCTCCCTGGTTAGTTCTGACCACAAACTAAATCACCTTGGAAATCCACACCCTTCCCACCCCCACAAAGTAACCAGCATGAAATACTTCTACAGAGCGAACTTTGGGCTCCTAAAAACAGAGGTGGCTAACTTCACGACACCCGTGCAAATGGATAATTGCATAACTACCGAATCATACACCAATGCACTGTACGAACACACAGACAAATGCATGGATCTCACCATACCCAATAGAACTAAGACACTCTCCACTAAAAAAGGAAGCCAATCTGGTGGTCCCCTGCCATAAACAAACTCTAGAACAGAAGGAGGAAACAGATTCAGAATAAGGTGATGTCCCAAGACTGGAAAAACTCCCTTCTCGGCCTCAACAAAAAGTTGAGATCCCTCATGAAATCCTCTAAAGCTAGCTATGAAAACAGAATTGCAGCAGACAGTAAAGACAACCACAAGGCCTTCTATAGTTATGTAAATTTCCTTAGCAATACCCAGATTTGCTCTGAGCTACTGCACAATGGTACCTCCTATACAGAGCCAACACATATTGCCAATATACTGTCCGACAGATTCAGTGCCAACTAAACCCCTCTCTCCTTCCACAAAGGACCAATCATGATACCAGGCACCAGTATTACTGCTGCACAGGATAAAACAGCACTGTCCAGGGCCAGGAATACAGCTTCTATGGGACCTGACAATATCCCCGGCTATGTTCTACATGAAGTACAGAGTGAACTGCCACCTCACCTGTGTGCCCTGTTCAATCACAGTCTCACCTCAGGCTTTGTCCCTACCAAATGATGCACTGCTGTAATCATCTGTTTCCACAAAAGAGTGAATACAGACCCTGGGAACTATCGCCCAATTATCCTGACAAGTCTGATATGCAAAGCTATGGAACGCATCATCATGGACCTGATTAACAAGGATATAGGCAATCTCCAAACAATGCATCCTACACAGTTTGGTTTTGTAGATCATGCCTGCTCAACTTGGTTGACTTCTATGAATAAGTCACCAGAGCTGCGGATGAAGGAAAGATGGTGCATACAGCCTACCTTGAGCTGGCCAAAGCCTTTGGTACCATGCTAGGCATCAACCCCTATATCACTAAGTGGGTTGTAAATTGGCTCACAGATAGAACCCATAGTGTGAAAGTAGCTAGCTCCAAGTCAGACTGCCAACCAATCATGGGTGGTGTCCAACAGGGATCAGTCTTGGGTCCTCTCCTGTTTGGTATCTACTTCTCAGAAGTCTAGGTCAACACAAAGGGACTCTGGCTGACAAAGTTCATAGACTATTGCAAGTTGGGAGCCATTGTTAACTCCCCAAGTGATGTTGACATCTTACAAAAAGGCTTCACTGAGACTAACGACTGGTGGCAGAACTGTGGCCTTAAGCTCAATGCCAAAAAATGTGTAGTCATCCCCTTTGGGAAAAACCTAGTTCCCATGAATTAACACATTGATGGTAGTCCACTGAACACAGAAGACATTACAGATCTGGGAACACAGGTTGATAGCAACCTCTCTTTTGATCACCACATTGCCACTGTGGTTGGAAAGTCCTATGTGGCACATCTCATTAATAAGGGTTTTGCATCAAGAAAGAGGTCATAGTCTCCCCTCTACTCTTCCCTCATTAGGCCCATCTAGTACAATGTCCCATTTGGCATGTACCTCACTAGACACCTGCAACAAACTGGAGATGCCACAGACGTACCCCACGAAGAGGATCCTAGGCCTTAAACACTTGTCCTATATGGAAAGACTCAAAAGACTCCCAACAATTCTCTGTCTCATATCACCTACATAGAGGCAATCTCGGCTCGACTTACAAAGCCATGTTTGACCCAGCTCTGTTAGAAATGCTACATCTAAAGACATACGAATCCCTCCGCACCTCATGCTCCAGAGACCTCAACCTCATTACCACAGTCAACAGGACGTGCTGGAGGGACAGGTTCATAACCCAGAGAGACTGCCCATGCTATGGAATAGACTTCCCATGCATGTCAAAAAGAGAACCTCATTGGTCCTCCAAGAGAAATCTTGAGTGGATGGGAAATACAAAATTCACCCCAGGGATCACTCCAGTGGCTCTACTCGACAGAGGCACTGGGAACTAAAGTCTGGTGTCCTGATGTCAGGGTAATCCTATGGGCTAGGCTGGTTAAAGATCCAGGGCCATTAGCCTAGTACATACCTATGAAATCCCATTACTGCACCACATATGTCGAACATCTGCTGACAATCAGGTTAAAGGTGGTTTTGGATGTTTTGTTCCAAATGGCATGTTTTCCATGCAGTAGGGTTTTCATGTAGGTCTGGAACAGTGTTTAAAAGAGAAGTTTAATTTTATGATTTATTACTTCAGCACTTCCATTTGTCTATGTAGCTCTTGAAGCAACTACAAGAGGAAGTGAGGAAATTTCAACATGCCTCCTGCCCACACCAAGAAGCATTCCAGAAGGTCAACAGAAAAGCAGTATGCTGAGGTAAATCAAGCTTTACTCTAAAATGGTGGTGGTATTAAACAGAACAGATATCGTACAAAATTACAGGCTTAAGAATGATGCAGCTGCCTAAAAGCAAAACAAAAGAATTTGCTAGGGACATTTGGTGGTTATTTAAAAGAGGAAGGCTGCAAAGGGTTACCTTTTTTATCTTTAAGAGGGCTGGTAGAAATACATATCAGTAGCAGAACCTGGTGGGATATCCATTCTAGATTTTGAATGGCAACTGGCAAGAACAGTAGTATGTTCCTCAGTCCATAAAATGATGCAATAAATTAAGATAATGAAATATTTTATACATGTATATATGTCAAGTCCATGGGAACTGAATGTCAGGTCTGGCAAGCAAACGCAAGAAATTGCTGAAGGCCGAGTGTCAGACATAACTATCACAATTGGCATATGAAGCATGCACAGGCAACGTGGCAATAACTGATGGGAAATCTGCAAGTGTGGCAGATTGCAGAGGACTGTGTTTATGCATTTGTGAGAAGCAAACTGAATATATTGCTGTTTCGATTACTCATGCATGCATTCATTTGACTGCAAATTTACAACTGAGGTGTACACAGCCAAAGTGATTGTATTTCATGGGCCCACCTGTGTACATGCATGTGGGTGTGTACATGCATACGTACAAGACTAATAGAATATAGTCTATATATTTGACAGAGAAGCTGAATTGCATTACTGTAGTTATAAATTATGTATTTCATCAAAATCATATATCTGAGTTGTGCATAGACTAGTGACTGCAACTGGTAGTCACGTGTGTGTGTGTGTGTGTGTGTGTGTGTGTGTGTGTGTGTGTGTGTGTGTGTGTGTATATGCATGCACTGTATATAATAGCAACAAGATCCTCACAATCATATCTGGAGTGAATACTAGTCATTGTATTTTGTGTTCAAGTGTGTGAGAGAGAGAGAATGAGTGAGTGCATGCCTGTGTACATGTGCCTGAATGCTTACATAATGGGGAGGTTGCGATGGGTGCAGTGAATGCCTGATCTAGCAACAATCCAAAATATATTACTACAGTTATTTAGGCAAATATTTGACTGCAATCAAACATCTAAGGTTACACTGCCAATGAAGCAATTTCACTTGATAGGCATAGCTGTGCATGTCTGTGTGCATTTGTGCATGCACGCGCACAAGTGTGAGCAAGAGGGCATACGTGGCGGTTTGTAATGAGTTGCACTGTATTTGCCCAATGTGAACAAGAGGAAATATTACTGTGGCTGTTATAAATACGTTCTTATCACCTAGTCGAACATTTACAATTTAGAACGACATATGGTCGAGATCATATTCTTGAATTTGTAAATGTTCAAGCGCGTGAATGGAGATCTCCATAAGCGGAGGTTTACATTCAATTCAATGTGGTGCAATCTCAGGGTTGCTATATTTAAGTAGCGGGGGGGTGTGGTGGTTGCAGGGAGGCTTGCCCCCTGCATACAATAATTATTATATTTGTCTGTTGTGTACTTGTGTCTATTTTTTTATAGCTAGTCGAAGTTCCATAACTTTGGACATATATGTTCGAACATATGTCAGTTGAAGTTATGGCACTTCGATTACGTGATATAGACCAGTTGTAATATATAGGTCACTTGATCACAATCAGGCAAATAAGATGTATGCAACCAAAGTGTTTGCAACTGGTGAGCCTGTCCATATGGGGTGCTGGCCCCTGTGTTTATCACATTAACAAGCTAAAATATTAGTCTGTCTATTATGTCATTTTTTTCCCCATTTGATCACAGTCAAATAGCCAAGGTTTACATAAGTCAATAAAGTACTTGTAATTGGTGGGCACATCTGTGTGTGTTTGTATTATCAGTTGCACTGCATGTGTCTCAACGACAAGATGAAATTTTACATTCATTTTAATATATGCAATTTCTTGCAATCAGACATCTGACATGTACAGAGTCAATGAAGTGTCATTACGTACTGGGCACACTGTGTATGGGCAAGTCAGTATAGTAAGCAAAGATGTACGACCATTTTTTTTTGGTTGGTAAGATGTGGTATTTTATAGCAGTGGATTAAATAGTGATGAAAAACTCTGCACTAATATTTGTGCTTTATTTACCAACAATATATGAATAAACATCATATGGAGAAATCTGTGGTAGCATTCATTTAGAGGTATTGCAGAACATTTCACAGTTGCAAAAAGCACAGGTCAGTAGAAGTCCCTGACTCAAACTGCGTAGTCAATGAGATACTGTGATTTGCTTTCATTCAAATTTGAAAATATATAACCAAGTTTTCTGTTAATAAACTGAACTACAAGGAGTTTATATGGAACTTCATAGCATCAAATGAAGAGGTATACAGTGTTGGAAAACTGCGCTGATAAGCAGGGTCCAACTACCACTGTTTTGTTTACCGCAATAAAATATGCATAAATATACCTATGCAAATTTAGTCAGCACACACTTAAAAGCATCATGAATCATTTCATATGTGCCATCAACACAAAGGTCAGGAAAGCCTCCAGACAAAATGTAAATATAATTTTGATGCTGTGATTTGTTTTCATTCAAAATTATGACTGTGCAGTATTAATGTTTCTATTAGTAACATGACGTACAAGGAGTTTATGTACTACTTCATGAAAACTTAAAGAAATCTCACTGCAGCTCGAGGTCTAACCTAGTGCAACCACCTGCACCCACAAATTCACAGCCAGGCACACACATATACACAAATGACAGCCACTTTAACTGTCTCACTGGTTAAATGAACTAATAGATAATGGGCATAGTTACATTGTATCTGGTTGCCATCTCCCTCTGTCTCACACACACAAAAAAAAGACTATGTTAAATAAAAAAAATATGTGCTATCCTACAACCTGCCTGGTAATAGCAGTATTTAGGACTTTACTCATCATAAGCAGACAACACACCCAAGTATTTAATATATAAAAATTAATACACACACACCCTAAATTCACAATTAGCAGTGCTCATGCACAAAATTTTCATTTTCCATTTGGATTGAATAAGATGGGCGACACCACAGGCAGCCAAAACAAAGAAGAGATGATGGCTTGCTTTAACTAATAGCCAAATCATTTTACAATTAAGCACAATTTCTGTTCCCCTTCCTAAAAATGGCAGGATTTATTTATTTGCAATTTAACTGGGTAAGTCCACTGGGTCAGAGACCATTTTCAGTGGAGGCGTGGGGAGAAGAGCTCCTCAATACAATAATAAAAGTATAATTTTAGACACTGGTTATGGACAAGTAACAAATAATTAGTTTACAATATTAAAACCACAGCTAGAAATTCAGAGAGAAGACAAATAGTGACAACTGCAGCACATTTAAGGTAGTTAGAGCGGGTCTATATTAAAATCGCTAAGAGGCGTTGCATTGAACGCCTCTTCAGCAACACAAAGATCAATGTCTGAAAATAGTGAAGGCTCAGGCCAGCAATTTTTTTCCCAGGGAAAAAAAAATGATTTGGCCTGAGCGGTTTCATTGCCCTTTACCCCACTGTAGTGCAATCTCAGAGTTGGTATATTTAGTTAGGGGTTTGTGGGGGGCACAGTTAGTTAAATAGTGTGCGTTTGGTACTAGCAGGGAAAGAAATAGCTGTTTTGACTGTTTGCGGATTTGTGCATTTGGTCTTTATGTGTTGCTGAAGTGGCATTTGATGCAACACCTCCTCACAATTTTAATACAGACCCAGTTAGAGTATATCGGAATTCTAATGAGGCTGAAAGCAAGTGCAGTTCCAGATGGAAGATGCATATTCACATAGAGAAGCTTTGAAGTGGGCAGGACTGGGGTTTTCTTCTAATAGTTAAAGGTAGAGCATTCCAGCTTTTGGCTATGAGTGGGAGTAAAGAAGTTGGCCAGGACAAAGATGTGGTTTGTAAACTTGCAGAAGATGCTAATTCTTAGATCTAAGGGGCCTGTTTGGGAGGTAGTATGAGAATAGTGAGCTAAGGCCAGGACTATCAAAAGGTTTAGAAATCATTTTGTGGGCTGTAGTTAGAGACAGGTTTTTGGAAGTCCCAGCCATTTTAGGGAGTGTAGAGCAGTGCAGTGATGGGTAGTATTTTTGAAATTTGTACAATAAAATACCCAAATTTGCTACAAGTCCCAAGTCTGGCCCTTAGTGTAGTGTTGAATTTGGTAAGTAGTGGGGCACCATAATAACGGAAGGAAGTAGGTAAGTGGAGGCAAGGGTGTGTTTATTGGAGGGGCTGAGGAAGTGATACTGCCTACAGACCTCTGAGGCTCTGCTCGACAGGGGCACAGGAAAATAATTTTCATGGGTGGCAAAAGCCAGGGTACCTTTTTGGCTGTGCTTGTATAGGCTTTAGGGACAATAGCTTGGTACCTACCTATGAACCTAGAGAATTCCCAGTTTTTGGTGAGTTTATTGTATGTGAATATCAAATTGTAGGAGTTTGTCTATGGTGACTTCCAAAAGTTGTGCGGGTGACAATTTCCATTTGTGCTTTACTTTGAGAACAGATATTGAACTTGGTTTTATCCAACAGGGTTGATTTATTTGGGGAGAATAGCATGATACTGTTTTTGTTTGGGTTAAGTCCTATGTGGTTATTGTACCTCCAAGATTCGGTGGGGCGAAGTCTTCCTGTGTTTTCATTTGGAGATCAGAAATAGTCAGCTGAGAAGACATTGGCAGTGTCATCTGCATACTAAATAAGAGATCTTTAGGTCATAGAGGAGTAGAAATTATTAATCAAGATGTTAAATAAGAGGGGACCAAGTATGGGACCTTGAGGAACTCCAATAGAAGTAGTAAGGTAAGGAGACAGTTTTGCAATTTGACAGACTGTTGTCTGTGTTTTAAATGGCTGGAGAACCACTTGAGTGGTGGAGGATAGCCCAAAGTTAGACAGTGTGACAGTAATAAAGGGTGGAAACAATTTCAAAAGCCTTAGATAGATCTAAGAAGAGGGTGGCTACTTTTTTCCCAGCATCACAAGCTTTATTGGCAGCTTCCAAGATAGATAGGAGGGCAGTTGTATTGCTGTAGCCAGATCTGAATCCATGTTGTGTGGGGGACAGGAGATGATTATGATGCAGTGCATCAGCTGAATGTGAATGCATTTTTCCAAGATCTTAAGATAGGAGAAAGAATGGCAATAGGACAAAAGTTGGTCAGTGATGTCTGTTTTTGCCACTTTTATGAAGAGGGAAAATAAAGTTTTTTTTCCATAATTTAGGTACATAAGATTTGTGAATAGATCTGTTAATAAGTATGCTTACAGGGAATGCAATGCCTTCAGCAGTAAGCTTAAGAAATTCAGGGGGTAAATTGTCAGGTGCATTGGAACAGGCTTTGAGCTTCAGGAGTAGCCTTTTTATAGTTGAGGTAGAAATGAGATTAAGAGTGAACTTGGGAAAGTGGGAGTATTAGGCTTATGGCTGTGAGGGCTGCTTGTAGAGGTGGGGAAGGCAGTGGAATATTTTGATGGAGTGGCATAGCTTGCGTTGCCTTTAGTGTGGGCAATGTTAGCAGTAATTTCGACTATAGAATTTATAGAGAGAGAGAAATGCCATTTATAGAGGAGGTATATTGGGATGTGAACATGGACTGTTTTGTGCCAGGGTTCAGGAGTGATGCGACGGAACTCCAGAATTTTGGGAGGTTTTGTTTCAGGTTAGACTGCAGTTTTGAATAGTAAGCTTTTTTTTTTTTTAACTAGTTTTTCACCTGATTTTAAAGATGTATAAAATGTATCAGATCATGTTGGTTTTTACTAGTTTGATACTATTTCCATAATTCGTCTGTGGAGTGTGTTAGACTTAGTTTGCTGAGCCATGGGGTGCATTTTGTTTTATTTTTTTTTTTTCAAGCAAAGGGGTGCCAGGCTATTTAGTGTAGTCAGGAATATAGTATTAAAGTTGCTGACAGCATTGTCAAGTGGGAGTTTGTAAGCTTGTGTCAGTTCATTTTTTTCAGGTTATTGACAAAGCTTTGAGGATTGAAAGCAGTTAGGTTCCTTGTTATTTTGTATTGGTGTTGAATTTGGTGGGGGAAGGCGAAGATATAGGCAGGGAGGTGGTCACTAAGAGTTTGGAAGAGTACCAGCTTCAGATATTTGATTGGAGTTGGAGACGAGAATCCAATCTAGGGTGGATCCTGTGGGTGTTCTTTATTTGGTCTGGTTGCAGTGTGAGTTGTGTGAAGTTGAACAGATTGACATTAGAAATAGGCATGTTTGAGCTGAGGTTTTGCCAGTTGATATTTACATCACCTAGGATGACAGTTTCATTTTTGCAAATCCAGGCAAGGATTTCTTCTAAGGGTATACTGTTGCCAGGGGGGTAAGTGCAGAATCGTGATACACATTGTTGGTTATTCATTTACCTATGACAAAATAAAACATGATTATTTAATTCTTTGCCAGTGAATGCATGAAAAGGCTGGGAAACAGCCCAGCTGAGTAATCCATTATTTTAATATAGACATCAGAAGTCTTTACAACTGAGAATGTGTGAAGCTCTGATTTTCAATAATGCGGAAGTTTCTCATTGTTAAAACATTGTCAAAACAATTTTTATTTGATTGTGATACATCCCAGTAATGTAAGTATCAAAGTGTTTCTGAATTCATTAGGCCATTGTATTGGCTTTCCTAAGAGTACAATTATTACGCACAAAACTTGTGTTATTAAAATTATACATCCGGTACCTACATGCTGTGGTTGTCTACTGATGTAACAGCAAAAAATGCAATTATTCTGATGATTCTTTAACTGGGTTACATCACAATTAACAGTAACAACTGTCATAAAAAGTAACAAAAAGCATTTGTATTCTGTTTGTAAAAAGAGCACAGTAATACATAAATACAAACACACACTTTGGACTCTGTATGTCATTTAATCAACATTCCAAAATATTGAATGTCAGAACAGTAAACTGTCAACATCGAAACCCTTAACAGAACAGAGAAAATTAAAGAAATAGTTGTGTGGTTGTCTGTTGATACACAAGTAACACTCTGGTATGATAGATAAACTCTCTCAGCTAAATGCAGTTACCCATGAAACTCGCTGGATAGCAACTTAGTTCACAAATAAACAGGTGGTTAGGTTGGGCATCGCTAACTCTTCCCAAAGACACCAAGATTCTCCAAGAGGACCTGTCCTAAACAAATAACTGGTGTTAAAATCATGGAACTAAAACTAAATGAAAGAAGTATTTAACTGTATCCTTCAGCAAGCATGACTTTCATTGTAACTCACATTTGGAACACATTCCTGAGAAATGAGCCTGTAATTAGGGGATCTGGGAATCTATGTTGATAGTGAAGTGTCATTCGATCATCATGTAACTGTTACAAGGAAATCCTTTTTCATTACACAGCTTATATTCTAAAGGTAGTGTCCAGATCAAGGGTGGTAATTGTCCCAGTGTCATCTGCACTCACCAAGCCAAAGTATAATGCCTTTTTCAGTATGTGCAAGTCCAAACATTTGTCACAACTAGAATAAACACAATGCTTTCTCATTAAAAGTCATGTACCTAAATTATAAACTACACAGATCATCTCAAAGCCTTGTTCCTTTTCTTATCATCATCCGGGCTACAGTGAGATTAGCACTGCCTTCATATAGAGCTTCTACACATTCATAAACACAATGCTATTTTAAACATCTGCTCAAGGAATCTCAATCTGTTTTGCAAAAATATGTACCCATCCCTCTGACATGTTCGATGACGGTCAATACCATTTTTATGGAACCATGTTCCAACCCATGTAAAGTACTTCTCTTATTCTAATCAAAAGTAAATTGGATTCACAGATAGGTAACCTCAAATTCACTCCTGGTTTAGCATCCCTATCCCTCATGGATCGGGCTGACAAGCAAATATTCCAACACATCCTTGTTAAGCCCACCTCTAGGATGCTCCTATTAAAATATAAGGCTAGGTGCTTTAAGATCATACATCAATAGTCTATTAAGAACTTATTAACCTACAAGAACACAGAGCAGTGGAGATATGAGCCGAACTGTAATCTCGGAGTTAGTAGATTTAATTTGAGGGAAGGATGGAGGTTCAGGGTCCTCATCCCCCTGCAAACACATGGTTCTGTTCAAGTGTTATGGGTTTTGATGTTAGTGGTTTAATGTTTTTTTTAATTGACATTCCAAAACAGAGAAATTAAAAGTGTGTGCACACACACACACACACATATATATATATATATATATATATATATATATATATATATATTTATTTATTGTGTACATAAATGCATACACATGCACACAAACTCTTACTAAAATACCAAATTTGATTCTAAAAACACAGACATTAAGAAAATCTATATAATAGTGTACATACAGGGAAGCAAACCCATTATGTACAGTCTATGTCAAAGCAGCAATCCTAGGTCCTGAGTTATTCTTACTTGGGTCACATATCCTTAGAGATCAGAGCAAAATTTGGTTCATGTGAAATCAGGTACTGCATTATTACCGGAAACTATAGTAGTGAGGAGTTTTTGTTTGTGGGGGAAGGGCTTACTCCATGCATAATGACACTGAAATATTCCAGTCCAACTATATTCCATTCCATTCAATATACTGATTTTTTTTTTTTTTTTTTAACATCAGGGTAAACATTTTTATGAGTCAAAGCATTTTACTCTGACAGAAAAATTGTTTAAATAGTTTGGAATTCAACCAGTCATACTTTTGTGGCATGGAATACATACCTTTGTTTGCATTAACTATGGCCACTATTAAATCAAAGTTTTAACATGGCTTAAAGCCCACACATTTAAGGTATATTCAACAATAAGCAATTTAATAAAAATGCATCAGTCTGCTGTGTTTACTAAGGCAACTTTATCTCACATTCATGCAAAACAATTCAAAAAGTGAATTTAAATTTGAAAAACTGTATTCATGGCAAGTACTAAGGAACTGCCTCACCTGCAGATCAGGATCTACCTGTTTAGTTCGGTTATGCAAGACTAGTCCGCAGAATATTTTCTACGAAAGACTAGCAGGAACTTTGTATAATGGTCTTGGTGGGTGTTTTTTTTAAAAGATAGAGTCTCTCACAAATCCTGGTGTTGAATGATTGTATCATGGCTGCTAGGCTCACTCAAGGAAGTTATAGGCACAACATTGTTAGGCTGCTGTTTATCCAGTAATTGTGAATTTCCCCTATTAATAAATGCTGCTGTGACACTGACATACATTAGGGAACAGTATAATTTTTATAATTTGTATCCTTTTTCAATAACAGCTGGGTACAGATAGTGTTCCATAAAGTAAAGATGCCCAATTATTAAAATAAGGATATTGCGACTGTTCTGACCGAACTGTACACCCATCCATTACTGCTGAAATCATTTTACTATACAAGAAACAGTCTCAGAATAAATCTCAAACTTTTACTGTATTATTGGCATGTTTTTAAAGTACTTGAAAAATCAAATTAAAATGAAAATGCTAGATTTATAAATCATTTTTTTTCTAGACAGCAGTTAACACAGATTACTATTTTTGCATGCGGCTATAAAACAGTATAAAAAAAAGGCTACCTCTCAGGTTAGAACAGATGATTAAACAGTGAATCATAATTATAGCATGCTGGCAATTAATAACTCTTCTGCCCTAGAGAGAAGACTCCCTATCTATAAACTGAGCTGCTTTTTAAAATAAAGATTAGAGGCTTCCTAACCCCAGGGACAGTCTCTCTTGCATTATTACATACAAAGTATTAAAGGAAATCATGCTTTGTGTTACTTTCCATTCTTAGGCTATTACTCCGAGTTCAATGGTTTATTCAGTTTACTGTAGATAGATATATATATATATATATATATATATATATATATATATATATATATATATATTAACAGCTTGCTGTGGTATACACCATGAAGGGTTTCTTACAAAAGGCATACATTTCCAGAAGCAATTTTCCTTGCAGCGTCTCATCTGCAGCAAAATTAATTGCTTTGTATGGATTATTAGCTGCCTTCAGCCAGCAATTTCAATGTAGTTTCAATGCTACTGTAATTAAAAACACTTGAAGAAACCAAGAGTATTGTGCAATGGCGTTTCATAAGCAATACAAAAAAAAGACTACATAATTCCATGAAAAACATGGCCAGTGCCTTCAAAATGTTTAAGTTATGAGGACGTGTACTGTAAATTAGGTTTCTGAATCACCCAGTCAATTACTGCTCTCAATTTTAAGGGCTTGCTTTCTGACAATATAATTTCCCATCTTTTGTTCTCATAGAAAAGGTTCATAATTTCCAGTCAGGAAAACCTTAAGTTACCCTTGTACTAAAAGATAAAAGGAAGTAGGACAGCACCTTGGAGGACAGAGACTCTTAATATTTCAGATGACACTTTAATTTTACTCCCATCCACTCAAAACCTAGGTATAAAGTTACCTCACAGTACACATATGAATGATGGTTAGTTACTTCACAGTACACACATGACTGATGGTATTATGAGGAAAAGAATACTTGTGCTCCTGTTACATCATTTGAGCAAAATGGATCTTTACACTGTCAAATGCACAGCTAGAGATAAAGGCTAATCAGTGTATTGTCCTAATCTCCGGAGAAGACACTGTGGCATAAACTGATACAAAAGCACCAGCTTCTAACTGAAAAAAAAGAAGAGTAATATGTTATGAAGCATTTAACATAACTTTGTGGATTGAAATGTTTTAAGAATTTCACTGGACTTCACCATAAGGCATTGTGTTATACTAGGCACTCTATAGTAAATATCTAGTCAATGCAAATCTATTTTACAATTTATTCCCCTTGTTCTCCACTAAAAGTACCTTAGGAGGATAGTAAAGTACAAAGCCAAAAGCCAAATGTCCTTATGCTTATTAATTGCATTTATAAAATTACTTTATATTATATTTGGAGACAAAATATATAGCTAAAATACTTGCATTATCAAGAAATATGTAACAGGTGAACCCATTTTAATTGCTAGATATTTTTTCAGGTATTCAAACATTTTTAGACAATACATTAATATAAATTTTAGTCACACTATTAACGGTAGTCAATAACACCCATTTTGGCATGTATTTTCTAAACATGCAACTTGACAGACCTGAGGGATTCCTCACTATAAAGATCAGTGTCCTTGCGATTCTCAGTTATCTGGACAGACTGTTAGCCTTTTCTCTCTCTCCTCAGTCTCAGACTCCTCCATGGGGATGTGTCTAATATTCCAATCCATGAAATCGCCAACCTTCCTTGACCTAATCACTTTGCAGAATGAATAGGTCCTCAAATACCTAGTTAAAAGAACTACACATTCATCAGCAGATAAGATATCATGACATTATATGTTGTAATATGAATATATTTCCCACCTGTATAATGAACCACCTCTACTTATAAATAGTAGCACCCCTGCCACCTTCAAGTTGACCTTGCTAATTGGCTGGAGAGCCTCAAATTCTTCCCTGTTCTATCTTGTGTTGCTCTCTTAGAAGCTGGAGGCAAACTTCTGAACTTTTTTTTTTTTGCTAGGCTTGCAATGATCTACAGACTGATTGCTTAGTACTCACCTATAATAGAGCCTTTAAGAACATACGAAATAAAGACAGGAATATTGTCAAGAATGAAGTAACATGCAACTCAGAATTCATGTCTCAAGATACTCCAAAGTATTTGAGTGGAACACTCTGGTGAGAACACAAGTACAGGTTATATGTATGCTAGTCTGCAAATACAGGTATATATTCAACCACATTTTAAGGCAAAAAAATAGATGGTTACATTTTAAGGAAATTACTGATGTGTGTTTTGTTATGTATTTATTTACTGCAAGTGTTATGACCTTATGATCCTTTTCACCACCATTGAAGCAAAGTGTAATTGTGTAACGCACAATGAATGTTACATGTGAATATGACATCCAGGATTAAGTGGTAATACAACATAATTTGATTAAATAAGGCATAGAGCTATACTGATTAAACCAAAAGGATATCAGTGAAGAAGTGAAGTACATATGCCTGTACAATTACTAATGATTTTTATGACATTTGATAAGACAAAAGTAGATAAATTTAAAGCTATAAAAACACATTTGGACTACATTTGCATGCAGGGAAGTACATTTAAACTACTGCACTTATCTTAACCATTTAAACCCATTTTGTGTGGTTCCTGTTTTTTTTTTTTGTTCTAAATTTGAAGCTGAAGCTATTAGCTGAAGGCATTTTACAGCCTGCAATGCATTTTCAAGTGGGTCTGTGCTGTGCCTATGTATTTAGTTCAGTTTTGTGTAGGTTGTTTTTAAGGGTACAATTGTAAATGATTTGGATTTTACAGTTTGCATTGTTGTTTTTCCTGAACTCAAGTGGATTATTCAACATTCCTCCTTTTAATTGTTGTTTGGATACCTTTCAAACTTGGAAAAAACTGCCACTCTTGGCCAGCTGTTATGGATATCTAGAACTTATGGGCATTAAATCCAGTATTAGGATTTCAGCAGTTCTGGGAAGATAAACACAATTAGCTAGAGATTAAAGCTATTTCCAGCTTCCATTTTCTACTGGTGTTTTACAAAATATTGGTGTGACCAGTTCTACTGTATTGCACAGAAACCTGGACAGTAAAGGCAGAGCAGTAGAGGAAGATAGAGGAAAGGACATGAAGGTGGTACGATGCACACTGTGGGACAGAAAGAAAAGTGGACATAAGAGCAGAAGCCAAAGTAACTCCAATTGCAGAAAATGTGAAACAAAACACATTACAGTGGTTTGGGCACGTGCAGAAGACAATCTAGTGAAAATGATTCGGGAGAGACAGGAAACAGGCAATAAGAAATGAGGGCATCCAGCAAAGTGGTGGATGAACTGTGTGAGAAAAGACCTGTGACAGTCGTGTGAGAAAAGACCTGTGACAGTCAGGCATGAGTGCTAAAGGCAGGAAAGTGGTATTGAATACAGACAGATGTCGACAGTTTACATGGTGCCCTGTTCCCATGTGAAAAATGGATAAAAGGGGATTGTGGAGGATGATGATTTTATATCACTTGAGTAAACCGCCATTTTTTGTCTCCAAGACTCTTGAAGGCTGAAAGATAAAAACCGAACAAATCATTTGGACTACATTTTGCATCCAGGGAACTACATTTATACTACTACACTTATTTTACCATTTAAATAAGCTACCCGCCTCTATGGTATATCTGGCTTTATAAGTTTCTCCCAATCTTATCACTTGTATACTTGGTCTTGGAAGTTGCTCATAGTTTGATCTACTTTCATTCTAAAAAGGGACAAATCAAGCTAGAAAGACTCCCCTTTTAGGCTGTAAAATCTCCAATTAGTCTCAGTTCCATACATTTTCTGGTTTTCATTACATATTTAAACTGTACTTGGTCACCTTCATTTTAATTTTTATTTTATTTAATTTTACATTTGTTGACCAGGTTTGTCCGACTGAGCTGGTAGCCTTTTTCAGCGGAGGCCCTGGGTGAAAGGCTTCGCTTTTACTTGTACAATAGTAGAAAAGGTAACCAACAATTTTGAGAAAAATCTCTAGCTAACAGTGATTAGGAACATATTAATGAAAGTTCAAAATATTAAGTATATTGAGTACAGGTGAGTTTACATGGATTTCCAATAACAAACCGTATTGAATACAGACAGGGTAAGATGCAGACTAGATATGATAAATAGCGAACTAATCATAAAACTTTGATTTATAGATTAGGAATGTGGAGGTAATACAGCATAATTAGGAAGTATTGATTGGAGGAGTTACAGTAATAAATAGTAGATAGGGGTGATAAGAAGAGAAGTCTTTTTGTCCCAACCTATCATTCCTCTTCTCCAACTACACTCCTCCTTGGACTCTTAATAGCTTTGACCAAGACCTACTACAAACCCATCAACCAAGGAATAAAACTGGGTGTAATGTCTACAGCTGCAACCCTGCCAAATCATGGAACAACCTCCCCTGAGAAATTAGAACTCTCAACAATGCTAAAGAGTTCAAATTGGTCTTCAAAGAATACCTGAACAGTCAATGGTCCTGCCATTGCAGTCCGCCTCCTTAACTTATTCTCCTTTGCATTTCCTATAACAGCACACTTGCCTACCAAAAACCTCTACTCAATTTCTCCCCTACCTACATAATCTCACTTTACCTTCTTAACCAACACACACTTAGGCTCATGGGTTCATACTATAGCAATAACCCATGCCTGGGTGTGGGTAATGTGGGATTTAACCACAGTTGGCGTGGTTTGGTCCTGAGGGCGAAGCCCGAGGGACCAAACAAAGACAACCGTGGTTAAATCCCGCATTACCCACACCCAGAAGTGGGTTATTGCTATTATACAATGACATTATTTAAGAAAAGAAATAATTACTTTTCTTAAATAATGGCATTGTATAATGCCTCTTCGCTGCCCTTCCGCAGCTGTCTGGTATTCTGCGGCAGTTCTGATGTACTGCGCATACCTACACAGTACATCAGAACTGTGGGCAAAAGCAACGGAGAACGCAAGATCTCCGTTGCTTTTTACTGTTTCGCTATGTTAAATGGGTTTAACATAGTGAGACAGCTTTAAAAAAGCAACAGAGATCTGCGTTGCTTTTTTTAAACCTGTATCGCTATGTTAAACTCTTTTAACATAGCGCGACAGTGTTTTATACTAACGGAAAAAGTCCAGGCGACCGGACCTTTTTCTGTTAGTATATTGAGGGATTTACAACAGGCACGCTGGTTGGGCTGGCCAATCAGCGTGCACATTTTAGAGGAAGAATTGTATAATAGGCTATCTGCCCTGGGGCAATTATAAGCCTAGCCCGATTTTGTTTGGCTTACGCCAACCCTTGATAGGAGTATACTGTGCACTTTTTAGGTTTAGTTTGATGTGCCTCTGTCTAATAGTGACACGGAAGTAATTCCCGGGACAAACCTACGATCCCCCATCCACTCATCAAGATTCTTCTTGAAGAGATTCAGTGAGGTGCTCTGCCTAACATGAATTGGAATTCTGTTCCAGAGCGAAGGGAGCCTCTGGGTTATGAATCTGTCCCTCCAGCAAGTTCTATTCATATAAAATGGAATGAATAACCATAAGTTGTGAGAGTGATGGGATTTATAGTTTGAAAATCAGGTGAATTTGTTGTAGGTAGATTCTAACTTACTAAGAATTGATGAGTTAAGGTTTATTAGGATTTGGGAGCTGTACACAAGAGTTGGTAGTAGATAAGCATGTGAGCGATATCCTTGCTCTTTTAGTGAGGAACGCTTTATTTCTGTACAAGAGCTCCTGTTTTTGGTGTGTTTTGCTGATACAGCTGTTAGCAGGTATATCAAATTTTAGACACCTAAGAGTTTATGGAGGATTCAACAGTGATTGGTGTGTTTAGAGAGTATGGAGAAGGAAGATTTAAGTTTGTGATTTTTTGGGAGAAAGAGTAAGAGCTTATTTTTTTTAGGATGCAGTACAAGCTGGTTGTTGAATAGCCAGGCTTCAACTGAGTTAAAGGAAGACTGAGTGAGAAGTTCAGTAGGGGTGTCAGCAATAGAGATAACTGTGGAATCATCAGCATATTGGATAAGTGATGACTGAGGGCAAGATGTACAGAGTAGGTTAGTGAAGATGTTGTAGAAGTGGACCAAATATAGAATGTTGGGAAATGCCAGTTTTAATAGGCAGGGGGGACAGAGAGCCACTTTACAGACTGTTGTCAGAGAGGTAGCTAGAACACCATTCTATTGTAAGTGTTGAGAAATTGAGGTTAGTCATGTTATTTAGAAGGAGAGAGTGGGAGACCATGTTGAAAGCTTTTGAAAGTTCAAGGAATAAAGTATAAGACCAGTTTGCTGTTGTCCCTTGCTTCAGAGATGGTACTGATGAACGATAGGAGGGCAGAGCTAGTACTGTGTTTTGGGTGAAGGCTATGTTGAGTGGGGGTATGATCATTTTCATTTAAGTGTTGCATGACCTGTTTGTGAATGCATTTTTCCAGGATTTTAGAAAGCGGTGAAAGGATAACTATAGGTTTGAAGTTGGAAATTTCTGAGGCGTTACCTCCTTTATGTATAGGTATAGTGTAGAAATCCTTCCAAATATAGGGAACTTTAGATTCAGAGATGGAATGCTTAATGAGAATAGATACAGGAAGAGCCAGAGAGTTAGCTGCTACTTGAAGGAAGTAGGGAGGAATGTTGTCAGCAGATGGGGAACAGGGTTTTAGTTTGCTGAGTAGAGTTTTGATGTAGCTGGTGGGTACAGGTTTAAAAGAAAAAAAGAATTACTGGAGTTTGATGGAGTAGGGCTTGGAGAGATTACAGTGCTGATATTTAGGGAGTTAGACGGGAACATCTTCTTGATAGATTCTATAAAGTGTGAATTAAAATTAGCCACAATTTCTAGTAGTGTTTTTTTTACTCAAAAAAGTTATTGATTTTTCATTAAGCTACATCACATTACTTAATACATAATGACTAGTAATTTAAACAAAATAGCTATGTGCAATATCTACATTGGCCTGAAAATTAATTACAGCATTTTCCAAACTAATCAAGCTGATATTGTATAAAATTTCAGATTTCCATTTCCTAGAGATACATTTCCTGGTATATTCCAAAGCAGATTATTCAAATCCAAATTCTCATTGACATCCAATATTAAAGATTTGGATAATACAAATTAATCTAAAAATATAGGTTGTAGGGAGTTGCTAATATCTTCCCAGAATTTTTTTTAACTTTATAGAATCATGAAATACATGTATCCAATCTGCTTTACACGTTTGTAAACATCTCCAGCAGGTGAAACTATTAGAAGAATTAAATTTGACTAATTTATTAGGAGTATAAAATGATCTATGCAGAAATTTCCATGTAAAGATTCTCCAGAATTACATGTTAGATGTTAATTTAATATAATACAACATTTTAGCTTTATTTTCCATGGATAAATTTATTGAATGTCCTTTAGTAATAAAGTTCCAAAACTTCTGATTAGTTTTAACTTTATAATTTATTAAAATTTTATATAATTTCGAAGTTATGTTTTCCCAATTTTGATTATAAATTATTTCAGATATTTTATAATTTTAGGTCTTTCTTTAAAAGAAGAATTACTGATTATCCTGCATAAATCCTGTGTGTATAGTAATACACTTTGAAGTATAAGCCAGTCTGTTTAGGAGAGATCATATGTTATATGTTGTCCATCTACAACTTTTTGATTATTAATACATTGTTGCTAACAAGTAATTTTTTTTTTGCTTCCCAAGCAGTGAAGATCATTCTATGCATCTTATGAAAGTTTTTTTGTAACACAAAGGATATAACAATTCTATCCAAAGTTTTATATCTGTGTTAGAATTTATACATTTTTTAAATGAGTTAAACATGTCATTTATGATTTGTAAATTTTGGTGGTTGTTTATAATGGGAACTATCACAAAAAAATACACCATGGTTTATTAATGTGATCTAGCATTAGATTTTTTAATATAGTATTTTCATTTATATGAATGATAGTATGTAGTGTTTTCCAATTGTAAGAATAATTTGGATCTATCCAATTTATAATTGTGTCTTTCGGCTTTTCCCCGTTAGGGGTCGCCACAGCCGAACTCCGGTCTGCTAATGATTAGCAGTAGAGTTTTACATGCTGGCTTGCCGGGCCTAACGCACAACCTTCAATGAAGGAATGCCTGTTCACGCATGTCGCCACATAGAAGACGCTCTGAGAATCGAACAGGCAACATCTAACTGCGAGGTGACAACGCTACCACAGCACCACCAAAGTGGCCTTAATGCAAGTTTCTATATCTGGAATGTTAATCCCTCCTTGTTCCCAGGGGTCTGACGTGATGTATAAGAGCCATTCTGTTTTTGTTGGGATACCAAAGAAATTTTAATAGTAATGTGTTTATTTCTTTCAAAAAAGTGTTTATCTGGTATCAGAGGAATAACTTGTGCTATATATAACATTTTGGGGAGTAGTATATTTATTAGTTGCAACCTGTCTTCAAAAGTTATACATTCTGTTCCACTTTGCTACATTAGTCTTTGTGTTGATAGTATAATTAGGGTTTCCTCTGTGTTTATACCCAAGATTATATCTAATTATTGCTAACCCCCTATTTCTTGTACTATAGAGGTGTATGTACCCCATATACCAAACTTCACACTGTTTTAAATTAAACCAGCTGTAATTAACCTGCATTTCTTCTATCATTTTTGCTGTTTTGTTGCAACTAGTGGCTAGCACAGCTTACTGGCTCACATCCTGCCAGCCCACCCATTCCAAATTCCCAGCTTACCAAAGTCATAGAAAACCTTCCACATTTATCCACAATATAATTTTTTTTGTCCCTGTTGATTTGTTTTTGTCAGGTTTTTAAGGACCTTGTATTTTTGTTGGTGGATGGTTAGTTTGGATTTTATCCATAATTTCCAAATTCTGTCGCTTGATTTCATCAAGTTGCGAGTGGCTTTGGTTAACCAAGGGGATGTCTTCGCTTTAAAATGCACAGTGCAGATGGGTGCTAGCGAGTTAAGGATATTTAGGAAAGCAGAGTTAAATGTACTGCCTGATCTAGAGGCATTCAATTCAGAAAAGCCCAGATGATACTGGAGAGGATGGCATTGAGAGTTTCAGGGTGGAATTTAATTAGCTTGCAACACATAATGCATTTGTGTGGGCTTGGGGTATGGGGAGTAAATCTGAACTTTTACAGCAGAGTGGTCACTTAGGGAGTCTGGTAGAGTTGTGGAGTTATTTCGGTGGGTCTGAATAAGGGAACCAGAAGTGAGATTTGTTGCTATGGGTAGGTGTGGAGATAAGTTGTGTGAAGCTGTGTATGTTAACTGATTCACTAGAGTTAGGTGAGCAAAGAGTTAACCAATTTATATTAACATCCCTGAGGAGGTAGGAGAGGAAACTTTCCAGTAATGGGATGTTACCAACCGTTGGAATATCTATCTATATATCTATCTATATATCTATCTATATATCTATCTATATATCTATCTATATATCTATCTATATATCTATCTATATATCTATCTATATCTATATGTATAGCTACTATGGTGACTGTGATATAGTGGCATTCAGGATTTCTGCATGAGGCAAGGATAGGATTTGTTTGTCTAGGAGTGAAAGAGTAAGGTGATTGGAGTAGGCAATGGCAACTCCACCACCTTTTTCCTTTGATGATCAAGTCAAAGTATATTATAACCAGGAGGGAGAATGTCTATCAGGAACCTGTGGCTTCAGCCAGGTTTCTCTGAAGGTGATATCAGGGGAATGGTTAGCTAGCCAAGCATGAAGTTCACTGACTTTAGTAAACTCCTAGTATTCATTGAATAGAAAGAAAATGTTTTTTGGATAGATAGGTTGACCTGTGTATGGAAGGAGAATGGTTTCTGTGTAAGGAATTGGTTGGACCAGGATTTGGATGGTTATCACCTGATTTCAGTAAGATTTTTATGAGGATATGGTTGTGTAAGAGTGAGTGAGGGGCGACGGCTAGGGTATATAGGTTTTTTCTTGGGGAGTAGGATGTAGTAGAATTTTGAGAAGTGAAGTATGAGGAGCACTGGTAGAAGAGTTAATGAAAGTGCAGTGCGTGAGGAGAGATTTTGATAAGAGAGTAGCTTTTGAGAAAGATGTATGAGAGTTAACTGGATTTCAAAGGAGGTTAGAAAGTAAGGAGTAGTAGGGAAGGGAGAGAGAGAGGGATATATAGATTCTGTTTGTCATGTAAGTGAGGTAGATGAAAAAAGAGAAAGAAAAATAGTAAGATATAGTTGGATAAGAGATTAGTCGCCTGTGATGGAGAGGAAAAGATGTAAGGGGGCTGTCCAAAGTGAACTTGAGGTATACATGTAGGTAGTTAGGTGGTGCTATTGGAGGAGGAGTTAAATGTGTGTGGAGGTGAGAATAGGTCAAGGTAGGGTTAAGGGGGGGATTTGGTTGGTTAGCTATAAATATGATGATATTGGAGTGGGTGGGAATGGGGCTAGGGTAGGGGATCAAAGTGAGCCTGAGCATTAGTGAGGATGAATGGAGTGGGGATTCACCCTAGTTAGCGAGTTAGAGAGACTATAGGCAAGGAAAATCAGTTAAGTCCTGTGGGGGGAAGTTTGTGCTGTAGTCACAAAGCTATGTGGAGAACAAACAGGCCAGATTTATAGCCAGAAATGGCAGTAAAAGCACAGGAGGAGGAGAATATGTGGAAGAGGCAAGAAGCATGCAAGTTTGTAGGAGGGAAAATACTGGGAACGACTTGAGCCAACACTCTTAGAAGGAAAAGTTGGGAGGAGTTAATTCAGATGAAAAGTTAATAGGAGCAGGGGGAAAGTAGTGGTGAGGACTGAGGTAAAAAAAACTGAGGAGTGATGGCAGAAGTGAGGGAGACGGGAAGGAGAAGGTTCCAGTGGCAAGGAGTTAGCAGAGACTTTACACTATAGTCAAGCAGTTACCAAAAGCAGCATAAAAAAGGTAGAAAAAAGTGCCTTATCACATACAGTGATTATCTCAGGCAGTTGGAGTGCGCCTTTTCCTTCTGCAGTTAACAGGGTAGTGACTGTTGAGCGGGGACCACTTAGCTTTAGTGGTAGTGGATGTTGGAGTGTTGGTCACTCGGGCAGTGATGCAGGCAGCTGTTCCTGAAAGAGAAATAAAGGGAAGAAAATAGAAGCAGGGTGATAAAGTTGAGACAGCCTGGAAGTAGTTATGAGACAGAGGTCAAGTGGAGAACATTAAGAAATGGGGAGTAGTTAAGACATAGTATGAGAGAGCCAGAAAGTATATCGGATAAGAGTGCAGGGGAAATGGAATCAATATGCTATTCTAGAGCAACTACAACAGGCTGAAGTATATGCACCACAATCTTACATTAACTAGCAAAACAGTGGATATAAACAAAGCCAAGTATAAAACTAGTATAGCTAGACATTATATACTGCATCAAATGTCATCCAAGCCAGATGGCTAAAAAAAAAGAAACCAGCAGAACTTTTTAAATAAATCTTTAATAGCTCTGCTGGTTTCTTTTTAGCCATCTGGCTTGCATGATAGTTCTGCAGTTTGTAGTGCTCATTTTCTTGACACTATATACAAAAACACTAATAGTATATAATAAAAACGCTAACACTGTCTAATAGTAGCTATGGCAAAAACTGTAGATATAGAAGCAATGCTAGATATATACAAGTGTTGTGTATGATCCATAATTACGGGTTAAAATGAAAGTGTATTCAAATATAAACATGCGTACTTCAGTTGCAGGAAGTACAATGTGAAAAACTGAGGTTGAGGTTACTTAAAGCAGAAAACAAGCTGGGTGTAGACCAAAGTAACAAAAAAATATAATCAATCACCGCACATTGTACAGATAATTATCTAAGCGGTTACTTTAACCAGAAGTTTAGACTGAATATAACATACATTTACATCTGCATTTTCTTCCACTAATCTCATTTTCTATCAGAGTAGCTTGTTCAGGGACCGTAACCTTGAAGCTTCATTTGCAGTTGTGGGAGAATTGTGAATTACTGCCACATCTGAGCATTGTTTATACACTATACTGCACATATATCTCCATAATTAGAATTACTTGCAAAAGTTACCCGTATTTGAACTTGGTCTTGTACCTTAGGCTTGAGGCTTAATTCACAATTGTGGAAGAATTATGAACGATTTCAGTATTAGAGCCTCATTTAGTCATTACTGCATTTTTGTTTCAGCACTCAATGGCAAATCCCTGCCTGGTCTGATGCCTTGTATTGTAGTTTGTATTGCAATAGTGGTTAAGTATTGCACTTTTTGTTGCAGAATCTGTACTTCTACAGCTGATTACATTCAAGCGTTGCTCCTCGAGTCCTTGCTACAAAAGTTGCATTTTAATGCCTTTCTGTTGTGCTCGCATGATGCACTTTGGTAATATGTGCTGACCTTAACTGCAGCCCTGACTAACATACAACTTACCTTGCAAATTCCCTTTCCATAAAAGACCACTAGAAAATAGGACAGCTTCCTCACCATGCATACACACACTGCATTTAAACCCTAGCACTCACACACACGTCAGGAGCTTAATAAAAATCCACTAAAGCCAAGTTTCAGGTTAAAATAGCCATCAAATCCAAAGAATCAAAAGGCCTTTTTAGTTATGTTTGTAATCTCAGAATCACAACGCAGCAATTCACTGAACTGATTGTGAACTACATTATCTACACTGATATTTAAGATATAGCTGTCCAACTGTCTGATAAATTTAGCTCAAACTTTACCCCTCTTTTTCTTCTGTCTATCCCACAAGATGCATCAAAAACTGATTTGCCTCCAGCTATCACACAAGCTCATTCCTAAAAGTGCTTCCAAAAGCTAAAAATGGTGCACTGATGGTTCTGGACAACTACCCAGGATGCATTTTAAACAGCATAGAGAATGACTAATCCCCCCCCCACCCAAAAAAAAAATGTTCAACCTCAGCCTCCACACAAGCTTTGAACCCAGTGAATGGAAAACAGCTACAATATTTCTCCTGTGTAAGGAAATGCCTTCCACAGACCTAGTCAATTGCAGACCTACATGTCTGACCCACCTCATAAGTAAAGCAATGGGAAAGACTCATCATGGAACTAATCAAATCAATATGGACACAGGGAACCACCAAATACAGAGATCATCTCAGTTTGGATTCATCAAGGGCAGGTAATTTTTATTCAACTTGGTGGACTTTTGGAAATGTCAACAAAGCAATGGATGAAGGTAAAATGGTACCCCATATCTTGACCTTGTCAAAGCTTTTGACAACCCCCCATGCAAGCATAATAGAAAAGCTGCATAAACTGAGAATTACCACCTATGTCACCAGCTGGATTGCCAAATGGCTCACATGTAGAAGGCAGGAGATCAAGAGAGGGGAAGCTATCTCCATAAACTCACTTTCTATTTGTATTATAGTACCTTACCTTTAATTTCTCTATAAACTGGCTAGAATTTCTCTATTAATCCACTGTCATTTAAATTTCAACTAATTTTAACCAATGTTTTCATATCGTGCCTAACTTGGTATAATTAAAAATAAAACCAATATAGTTCACTGTAAAATTATTGTTCTTATGTTTTGCAATACCTTGGAGCTTTTCTCCCCTGGGCCTCTTTTGAAAATGGGCTCCCACCCAGTTGGACTTGCCCTGTAATCAAATATCAATAAATAAGTATAAATAAAGAAAATAGTCGTTAGTGCTGTCTCCACAGGTTTTGGTGCAGAAACCTCTCTTGGCATCTACTTCTCTGAAGTAGATAAGATAGACAGCCCTTTGGTACTGGCCAAGTCTACAGATGACTGCAAGCTAGGAGCAGTCACTGGATCCCCAGATGTTTTCTCCATCTTGCAAGAAGGTTTTTCCCAAGCAGATAACTGGTGTCAAAATAATGAAAAATGCATCATCGCATGCCTTGGAAAATAGTCCAGGAGGAACTACCACAGTGATAATATAATACATTCCTAAGAGTAAATCTGCTTCAGGATTTAAGAACTTATGAAAATAGTGGCCATAAATTTGACCAACATATGTCCACTCAAAAATGTCCTATATTCCACAGCTTATAAACAAAAGTATTACATCTAGATTGGTCATTGTCCCACTTTTCTCAGCTCTCATTAGGCCAATCATTGTACTGAATGATTGGCCCTCATTTGACCAATCATAGACTATAATGCCACTTTAGCATCTATCCAGACACATGCAACAATTGCAATAGCCAGATATATCTTAAAGATCTAAACAATATACCATACATGGACTGACCTAATGCCCTGTCACTATACTCTGCATCCTGCAGACTGCTAAAATATGACCCATGTCATGCATGCGAAGCAAGCTCATACCAAATATTGATGGACCCAGTGTACATAAAGTCAAATGGCATTAGAAATAATCAATCCATGTTCCTAAACCTACTCTAACAGCATGGTTTGTAGGGACAGATCAATCTCAGAGGACACCGCAGCTCTGGAACAGACACCCTATCCACTTAACACAGCTTTTCCCTGTCCATACTCAAGAACAACATGGATCTATGAATGGGAAAGTTTACCAAAGAACTGCCCCTGTACTACTAATGGACAGAAGCTGCTCCCAATTGCTTTATCCCATGAATGGTTCTCCTCACATTTTCTGTGGTATGAACCTAGTTATCAGTGGAGTAATACACAATTATTGCCTGTAGGATGGGTAACAGCAATATAACACTTAACAGGGTAGGTTATTTTGAGCATAAAAAGGGAAGTTGACTAGGCTTATAATAGCCCCCAAAGGTAGTTAGCCTAGTACTCAACTACACACCTATAATACAAGCTACTAGGGTTCAGGACAATACATACAGGTAACCATCAATAAACAGAAAAATATTACTGCTTTTAAGGTAAATTTTAATGTTTAAAGTTGCATGAAGTGGAATATCAGCTGGTGATGTTTACAATAATCACAAGAGGAATTATCCACTAGCTCTACTCAGAGAAGTTGAGCAGGAGGTGGTGGAGTGATCTAGCTGTAAACTGAGGGAGGGAGTCAGCAATTGTGAATGCTGCTGAGAAGCTATTCCATGTGTATATTACAATTTATTTTTAAATCAAATATTCTTTCACTTCTATAGCAAAAAGGAGTGCTTGCAGCAAGGTAGTCATTTCTATACTTAAAAAACGTATACAAATTTGAATTATCACTTGTGACGCAGGCAAATTGACACATACAAAAGTAAGAGTGTATTAAACAAATCAACATCAACATACTTCACATATATTGCTATACAACATATAACCTAAGCAACATTACACACTCAATTCCTTCTTTTTTAAAGAAATGTCTTTATTAAACCATCACTGATGACACAAGCAATCATACATTTATGTAAATTAAAACAAACTACACTGACACAATCCTAGTTGCAAGCATTTTACATCACAAACCATATGGACACTGCCAGTTGCAAACGTACATCTGTTATAATATACCCAATCATTTTCAGTCAAACTTTACAAAGCTCATTTAAATCCTGCCTTCTTTTAAACATCCTTCCTCCCCTGTATGTATTGTTTCCACAATTCCCATTTTTCCTATAGTTTGCTTCTACGCTTTACTAAAGATAATGTCTAGCTGTTATCTGTTACTATATTCACTACTTGTAATAGTTCGTTTAGAGATTGATTTCCATTTTTTAGTAACTGCTTTTTTGGCAGCCACCATAATTAGATACAGCAAGGCCTTACCAGGTCTAGGGAATTCCGAGTTTGTATCATAGCTCAGAAAAATCTTCCTCATCACACCAATCTGCCCACCCATAACTCCCACAGTGCATCCCACAGGGAATCCTTAAAGTCCACCAACCATTCGCATTCACAGAAAATATGTCCCAAAGTAACTCTTTCTTCCCAGCACACATCCAGCATTTGCTGTCTATCTATGGAAAAATTCTCTTGAGTCTACTTGGGGTATAAAAAGTACTAAATCTAGATTTTGTTGCATATTTGGGAGATGATGCAACATTTTATATACTCCAATTATTCCTTTTATAACCGCTTCTGTTCTAAATTCTACTAAAAATTCTACCAGTGCTGGTTTTTCATTTAGGAACCCCCGTTTCTTTTTCTTTGCCTATATATGGATATCAATACTTAATAGGGAAAGTGATCTCTGACCTGCAGTCCAAATAAATTCTTGGCCTCTTCCCATTCTATTACCTTTCCCTCTCAAGTTAGTTGCTCCCAATACCTTTGTTCCTTTACCAGGTTTCTCCAATCCCAGACCCCTTCTGCCTGTATTACTAATTTCAGTCATCCCTACTCCAATCCCAGTCCCCTTCTGCCTGTATTACTAATTTCAGTCATCCCTACTCCAATCCCAGTCCCCTTCTGCCTGTATTACTAATTTCAGTCATCCCTACTCCAATCCCAGTCCTTCTGCCTGCATTACTAATTTCAGTCATCCTTACTGGCAGAATCTCCTTTCTCCATTCCCGAGTTGGCCTAGTTCTTAGAATACTTTGCTACTTTATGGACACAATATTCTGCATTATTGTTATTCTCCTTAAAGGCCTACATCCAAATCCCATCAATACTCTGCATTATTGTTATTCTCCTTAAAGGCCTGCATCCAAATCTCATTCTCCTTATTTCGTGAGCGTCTCCCCCATTTAATCATTACTTTCCTCTACTAGTTATGGTTTTCTGCTTGTGCCTCAATTGTGCAGCTCTCAGATACTCCTTCAAATTGGGCAACCCCAATCTGCCCTGTTCTACTAAAAGAATCAGCTTATCCCACTTAACTCGTCTTCCTTTCCCAGAGGAAGTCCTTCAGCTCTATTAATTGCTATCCACAACTTCTCCTCTGGTTGGTAAAAATATGCCTGACCCGTGTACAAGACTAAAGGGACTAAACATTTTAACTGCTTGTATCTTACGATCCATATAACAAAGCTTCCATTTTCTCAGTTTACCTTTTGTTTAGTCTCTTCCCACACATCCTTAGCTGCCATACCAGAATCATTTTTAATCCATACTCCTAAATACTTCATTGCATCATGTCCCCATAAAGACAGATATTGCTAAACCAATGTGTGTGCGGGTACATAATTTACCACTATTGCCTTTGTTTTAGCTGCATTAATTTTGTATCTCAAAGATTTGAAATGGTCTCAAACTGTTCCACAACACACACTCTTTCTGGTTTAGGCAGGTATAAAACAATATATCCTGCAAATACAGCCAGCTTTTCTTCACTACATACCGATTATACCCTTGAATTTCCGAGTTCCTTATTTTCTTTGCCAGTGGTTCCAAATGTAATGCAAATAAAGAGGAAAGAGGACACCCAAGCCTGGTTCCTCTGCTCATGCAGAAATCAAAGAGGACCCCCCCCCCATCCACTAATTTTCACCTATGCTCCCTCATGTATCCTCCTAATAAATCTTAAAATTCTTTCAGGAAATACAAATGCTTCCATTGCACTCATGAAGTTATTGCTTGCTCTACGAAGTGCTTTTTCTGTATCAGGACCCACTAGCAATGGTATCTTCTTACATTCTGCTTCCCTCTGGATCAATGTTCTGTTAATGTCGTCAAATGTTTGCCTCCCCTCCACAAAACATTAATCCATATCTATCAGTTTTGGCATTACATTTCACATTCTTTTAGCCATTATAGACATGAACACTTTATAATCCTGGTTTAGTGTCGAAATGGGCCTGTAAGAAGCTGGATCTGATGGATCTTTATCCTCTCTAGGTATTACCGCTACCACTGCTTTCTTCCAAGATGTTACTACTTCATTTCCTCTTAAAATACACTAACAAAACCTTCCAGATGTTTGTTTTTTTAGCTACCAAACTTCCACAGGAATGCCATCTATTCCTGGGACTTTCTGTTGATTGGTTATCTCATCTCCTTCTATCCTAACCATTAGTAACCGAGCCTCCTCTACCTTTAACCTTCACATTTAATTCTTCCATAAACATTTCCATTTGTATCTTTTCTTGATTTCCATATTTCTCTGCTTTATACAGTCTTTCAAAGAATTTCCAAAATACTTCTAATACCTCTACAGGATCTCGTTACATTGTTAGAGGCTCCCTAAGCTTGGCAACAGCCCTTTCTACTTTGTTGCCAGAGTCTGTGTTAAAAGTTTTTGTGCTCTACTGTTGTGAAAAAACAGTTGCTTAACAGCAGTCTCTCTAAACTTGCGCATATCAAGGTAATCCCCTATTTTCTGCTTAGCATTCTACAGGTGATCCTCCTCTTGTTTTGTGAGATCCCCTCTATTCTGCAGTACTTTAATATTTGTCAATCTCTCTAAATAATTCTGGTTAAGTGTAGCTCCCTTTCTTTCATTTCCACCCTAATTTTATATATGTTACCTCAATTTTATCCCACTCCCTAGCTATATTTTCAGAAGAAATTGCTGACCTCTAATAGGTCTTGAATAATTTCCACGACCCATTCCTTAAATTTGTCTTTCAACTGATACAGTGGATACAAAAAGCATACACACCCCTGTTAAAATGCCAGGTTTTTGTGATATAAAAAATGAAACCACAATAAATCATTTCAAAACTTCTCACCTTTAATGTGACCTATAACCTGTACAATTCAATTGAAAAACATATAAATCTGTTAGGGGAAAAATAACAAATGTACAGTAAGCTGGCTGCATAAGTGTGCACACCCTTAAACTAATACTTTGTTGAAGCACCTTTTGATTCAATTACAGCATTCAGTCTTTTGGGTACACACTTGCCATTAATTAGAGACTCTGATAAACCCCAAAGTTCAGCTGTCCTAGTAGGATTTTCCTGATATTTACTCAGTTGCCTGCTACAGCAAAAGCCATAGTTCACAGACGGCATCAAAGGGATCTCATTGTTGAAACGCATCAGTCAGGAGAAGAGTACAAAAAATTTACACAGCATTGGATATACCATGGACACAGTGAAGACGGTCATCAAATAGTGGAGAAAATATGGGACAACAGCGACTTTGCTAAGCACTGGACGTCCCTCCAAAATTGATGAAAAGACGAGACAAAAAACTTGTCAGGGAGGCTGCCAAGAGACCTACAACACTGAAGGAGCTGCAGGAATTTCTGGCACGTACTGGTTGTGTACTGCATGGAACAACCATCTCTCATATTCTCCATATGTCTGGACTATGGGGTAGGGTTGCAAGACAGAAGCATTTTCTTACACAGAAAAACATCCAGGCCCGGCTAAAATTTGCAAAATACATCAAATCTTCTAAAAGCATGTGGGAAAATGTGTTATGGTCTGATGAAACCAAGGCTGAACTTTTTGGCCACAATTCAAAAAGGTACATTTGGCACAAAAACACTTAGTAACACCAAAAGAGCACCATCCCCACAGTGAAGCATGGTGGCGGCAGTATCATGCTTTGGGGTTACTTTTCTTCAGCTGGAATTGGGGCTTTAGTCAAGGTGTAGGGAATTATGAACAGTTCCAAATAGTCGTTTTTGGCCCAAAATCTTCAGGTGTCTGCTAAAAGCATAAGATGAAGAGGAATTCTACCTTTCAACATGACAATGACCCCAAGCAAACATCCAAATCAACAAAAGAATGGCTTTACCAGAAGAAAACTAAAGTTTTGGAATGGTCCAGCCAGAGCCCAGACCTAAATCCAAAAGAAAATCTGTGGGGTGACCTGAAGAGGGCTGTGCACAAGAAATGCCCTCACAATCTGACAGATTTGGTACGCTTTTGCAAGGAAGAGTGGGAAAATATTGCCAAGTCAAGATGTGCCATGCTGATGAGACTTATCCAAGATGACTGAATGTTGTAATTAAATCAAAGTGCTTCAACAAAGTATTAGTTTAAGGGTGTGCACACTTAAGCAACCAGCTTACTGTACTTTTTTTTTTATATTTTTTTCCTCTAACAGATTTGTTTTTCAATTGTATCGCACAAATTATAGGTCACATTAAAAGGTGGGAAAAGTTTTGAAATGATTTATTGTAGTCTCAATTTTTATATCACAAAAACCTAGCATTTTAACAGGGGTGTATACACTTTTTATATCCACTGTAGGTGGGAAAGTGCCAGTGTTTCATTTTTATTTCATTGCCTTGTGTTATTTTAATTACTGGCGCATGATCAGATATAATTATTTTGTGTGTATCAAGACCTTCAATTAAATGCACATGCTCCTGTGAACCGTAAATTCTGTCTAGCCTAGCCCAGTTTTTATATCTTGGGGAATAATATGCAAATTTACTCAGAAATCCTATTACTAAATTCACATCTTCCATGTCAAATATTTTCAGAAATTTCTAGAAAAAACTCTACCCTTAATTTTACTTTGCCCTCTGGGCCCCCAGGTACATCTTCACTGTTGCAAATCACATTTCAGTCACCACGCATAAGTAATATTCCTTGCTGGAAACGGATTTCTCCCTGAATTTTAAGCTCCTTTTTACTAGTTTTTGGTGGAATATAAATACATGCCAGTAGAATCTTCCTCTCTTGCCAGTAGCCCCTTAGCACTATAAATCTGCCATTATTATCATTTGTATCCCCTATCACTATCGTAGCTCCTCTGCAATACAATGTACTCCTCTTTTCCTTTCTCTCAGGTGTTCCCCTGAACCATCCTGAAAACCTTTATCAAACTCCACGTTTAGTTATTTCCAAGTGTCTCCTTAAGTTATTTGCACTCCACATTTTTAATATAATTCACTACTCTTTTTTGTATATCTGTGAGACCATTGACATTTAAAGACATTACAGAAAACATCACTGCATTAAAAAGTTATTCCCACCGTATGTACAACACCTTTATTAAATGTCTAGTTCCAATTTTTGTTACATGCATACTGACAGGTTGAGATTGTATACAGCTTTTCATATCCATTGGAGTATGTCACATTTTACAAAATTTTGTTGTATTGAAAGCCCTCAAACACACACACCCAATACTTCCTAAAACCTATTAACTTAATACTAACACACTATGTGCATCTTCAAATATTGAAGTCTTACCCTCCTAATAGGAAAAAAGTACCCAACTGACAACCACACTCACAGGCTTGAGTTAACCAAAAAGAAAAGTTAAACATGCAAAGTGCACTGTGCAGTCTTTGCTTCTACTAAGTGATAATTGGCAGTCTTTTTATAGCTCTTGGAGCTAGGAAAACCCCTGTATGCTTTCGGAGAACATCACCTAGCAAATTTCCATTCAGTTTTTTTTCATTAGCCACTCTCCACCAGACTGTAGCCAATTTCTCTATCAGATTATTTCTATGAAAACACGGAGACCAGATAAATGATCACTAAAGTATGTATATATATATATATATATATATATATATATATATATATATATATATATATATATTTACTAGAAAAAAGCCTCATAATATTCAATAATTATTTTCTTTTACTTGCTTATTCTTAAACTTGTTACTAAATCAATTTAAGATCCTTAATTCACTTTCCCATGCAAGAATAAGAAAGCACATTTTTCTTTTGTCATGTGCTTTTAACCGGGTTTTCTCATTGCATTGTCTACATTTCTTGAAACTGAAGAGACAGAAAGGAAGGGGAAAAAATAGCTGCAGTTTACAATCCCAATTACACTTAAAAATACCTGAAAAAACTTTATAGCATCCAAAGAAAACCATACACCACAAAATGTGCTAGTAAGAATTTTACTGACTAGTATTTTCTCTCTACTGTTGCATTCCTCAAAGCATTTTTTGGGCATTGACAAAGTAGGACATATGTTTTAGAGTCCCCCAAAAGTCCAACAAATTCTAAAAAAGTCCAGTATTTCCAGATTTGCTTGTTCAGTCATATTTCACACACGATTATTCCATTTTAATCCCACATTAAATTATGTATTTTATTAATGTTCATCTCCATCTCTGCTTCATTTCCAAAGTACTCAATTCTTCCAGTCAACTCTCATGCTACTTTACTCCATTTTCTGTTGAAACATTGGAAAAAGTTTCACAGGTACAGTCTTCTCTGTGGTCTTTATTACCAAAACAACAAGCAGCAGTATCGGTTTCAGCTCACTTTTTGTTGGACACACTTCTGTATTTCCTCCTTAACATGTACTTCATCAAAAATGATTTGTCCATCCAGGGAAGAATACTTTGAAGACAGCTGGGTACAGCAGTTTGAATCTCACACCTGCATCTTGACATTCCCTGTATAGTGGAATGCATTTGCTTCTCCTCTGCCTGGTGTACAATGAGTAATTCTCAACAAACACGGTCTTCCACTTTTAGTACTTGGTCCTTCTGCCAAAATTTTCTACAAATCAACTTCAGCTGCTGGTAGGATTTCATCTTTACTATTAAAGTTCTAGGCTGCTTTCTCACAGCCAGGTTTGGACCATACACATGATGTGCCCTTTCAACCATCAGCTCCTGCTGTGGAATACCAGTTCAGTTACTTATTTGTGTTTTCACAAAATTAATGCAGTTTTTTCCTTACAGCTTCTCTGGTATAGCTAAAAATCTCAGGTTTTCCCTATATGCTCCATCCTCTAATTCTATTATTTTTTTAAACATCTTTTCCTGAGCAGTCTCATTCACCCAGCCTTTTCTTCATTTCAACCTCTGATTTTAGCAGTTTTATCACCTCATCTGAATATTTGTTTAAATCTTCCATTTTTTCCAGTATTTCTTTGTTCGTCTTTATATACTCCATCAGTGTTTCATTCATTTGAACCAGGTATTTGTGCATTTCTTTGATATATTTTTGTAGGTTACTGAAATTCATGTGTGAACGTTGCATTGCTTTTTGCTCAACAGCTACAGAACTTTCTCCCTTCTGCGTTTCTTCTTCACTTTTTATAGCAGATTTTTTCCATGTCCTCTATTTCATTTTGCTGGCAACCTGGCAGTACACTTTGTAACTAGTTAATGAAATTTATCTGTAAAACCAGGTCTAGTGGCCTTCTCTGCTGAGTTTCTGTTTTCACACTGGGAGAGCTAGAATTAAGCTGTTACTCAATGTGCAGCCATTTTGTAAGTCTTCACCGTCTGTTTACTTGTGGACAGATAATAGTTGGTAAAAGTTTATTTACTGACCTGCTATGGAAAGGTACTGCTTGGCCATTGCCTATAAATATTAACAACTTACATGTTTTGCACCAGGGCTAGCCAATAGAATAATGCAACATGAAAGTTAATTGAAAGCATGTGTCATTGTTATATTAGTTTAGGCAAAGCCAGGTTTTCCAGTATCTAGCCTAAATTCTTGCGGGAACAATTTAGAGAGGTGGTAGCATAATCTGATATGTAGACCATCTGCCCAAGTTAATGCAGTGCGTTTGCTCAGTGACAGTGTGGGGTCAAGCCACAAAGTATTTAAGTCAGTAAACCTAAATAACTGGTTGGCCAGCAAAGACAGGGAAATAAACATGAGTAGTCATCTTGGGTGAGGACCAAAGACGAGATCATGATACAGTCGGAGTTAATTGTGAAACTATTACAATTGACATAATTCCAGGCTGAATAAAGATCTCATTAAAAAAGCAGTTTGCATGGTTGTACTAGAGCTTTTACATCATATTAAAAGGTTATCTGCACAGGAGGTAATGGAGTGAAGTAAGGTCAAAGGGGGAAGTCTATGTGCTTTGATCCGTCTCAGCAGTAGACGCAGAACAGTTTCTAAGAGAATGATTGTAGACTACTTGCATAGCTTGACAATATAACATGCACAACATATATTTTAATGGGCAAAGGACTCCTTTAACTGCATAAAAAAAAACTAAACTAAAAGGCATCATAGAAATTAAAGTAAAACCTAAGCTAAACTGTAAATGTCTCCACACTTGTATATAATTACATTCACCCTGACCCCATTTAACAGCAGCCCAACAGACAAGCACAAATGCTTCTAGATCCGCTTCCCAGCCTACCTTCAAAACAATGTCTCATCCTAAACATGAGTGTTAGAAGTATATGTAACAAATTCCAAGACATTCATATACATTTGGCTACTCTATTCCTGATGCACTAGTTAGTGCTGAAACCTGGTTAAAGATATTTTAGATAAGGACATCAGCCTCCCAAGATTTAATATACTTAAGATTGATATGAAGAAACAAATGTGCTGGTTATGTTGCCATGATTTGCAAAAAATGGTTAGAAATAACCTCACTTCTCATGTAGATCCAAAAATGTAAGTGGAACTTCTCATACCACTCCTTAAAATTAGTAATAGAAATCCTGAAATTAATGTCATTCATTCTTCCTCCTGGTCTCCACCTGTATTATAAAAGCAAACAAAAAAACTTCTATTTCGACTAAAGCTGACCATTTTAGCTATTGACCAACTTCCCACAGATTTTAAAACAGTAGCAGATGCTGTGGCTTTCTTATCAGTCTTATCAGTCATACTAATAAATCAATCCATATCAGAGAGATGCCTCCTCTGCAGTTCTACTCTATAAAAGGTGCCATATCAGACTTTTCCAACTGTAGACCTAATGGCATCCTATCCCCTCCATCTAAAGTACTAGAAAAATATACCTACTCATAATTTGTGCAGTAAATTAAATAATAACCTGTCTGAAACCCAGCATCATTTAGGCCTCACCACACTACTACCATCACTTTCTTCAACTTCCACAGTATCATAGGAATGATGACAACTTGACATGTTCATATTTTAGATTTAGCAGAAGTATTTGACACCATATGCCACCAACATCTTAAATAACTTTCTTCCCTCAGCCTCACCCAGTCTCGTCTCTCATGGTTCCATAGCTGTCCGGCAGCAAGCAGTCATTTCGAAACCAGCTTTCCTCCTTCCTACCTCTGTTGGCATACCCCTGTTATTCAACATTTTTATAAGTTGACTAGGTACTGCCCACCCTCCATGCTAGCACAGTTTAATATGCTGATGACTCAACCCTTGCATCTCCAACAATAATTCAGGATATTGCCAATAATTGCATTACTTCTATTGAAATTTGGCTAAAAGATGGAAAGGACTTAAATACTAGAAATAAAAGGTTATGTTCTTCTCACCTAAACAATACAAACATTAAACAAACTTGCAAAACAATCTTAAAAACTGAAACTGCAACCCAAACAAAACTGGGTGTCAAAATTTGCTGCCAAAACGTATGTATAGGAATCACCACTGCAGAACCCAGAAACAACCAGACTGGGTTAAGCTACCAATTATTTACCAATACTCAATGAAAATGTGATTTTTTTTTCCCATTTGCTTAACAAACAAATCAAATTCACAGCCAATCTGGTCAAACAAGAAATTAGGTTGCTGCCAAAAGGACATAATTTAATAAAGATGTTTATTGAACTGAAAGAAAAAAAAGACTCCAGTCACAACTCCATTAGCAAATTTAAACAACAGCTGGAGTCCTTTTGGATTCTGCCACAAACTTAGCAACCCAGGTTTTAGTATCTAATCGACCTGAAGTAGAGGGTTATATTAAAAACCTGCTGGATATCCCACATTGAAGATGTACCCATTTGTTGATTGGATACTTAGCTATTGGAAGTAGTAATGCATTGAAGACTTACCCATTTGTTGACTGGATGCTTTGCCTATCGGAAGTAGTAGTGACCTTTGCAGTCTGTGCTTTTTAAAGGACTTCAAAGTCTTATCAAAAGTCTTCTCAGTTTCAGTAGGCACCACGGTGACAGGTCCACTCTCAAATTTATCAGCTGTTGTAGTATTTGACATCTGACAAGGTAGTATAGTGTGACGACTGCATTAACAGATTTGTCAAGCCTTTGATAAAGATTCTCTTCCACTCCCATGTTTCCCCATAGCTGAAGGGATATTAGAAAACATCATGTGCAGATATGCTACCAGAACCGAACAAAGCGGGAACAGAGCACAAGCCATCTGGAAGCCCAGCAGAAATTCTAAGCAGGTTCAAACAAAGTAACGCAACCACATGCCACAAACTATTAGACTGCTTTCATCCATAAAACACAACTTCATCAGATTAAAGTAAAAGTATGCAACATTTAAATGCACATAAAAAATGCAAGATCACAATCGTTTACTTTTAAATCACTTTTAATAGAAACAGAGTTGTTCAACACTGGGTATCAATTTCAGATGGTATTTGTCATACCAGTTCTGTATGAAAACAGAAAGAGGTCGAGATTGGTAAACCTATCACCTTTATTAACTTTCTCGAAACAAAAAATATTAATAGTTGTACATGTCATACTGGGTTTAGCCAAGGCATTACATACATTTTTCTTTTTAATTGCAAAATGATATTAATAGATATGCTTTTTTTAAAGTGTTTTTAGGCTTCCCATTATAAAATGTGAGGCATGACAAGCTGTTAAATTCACTACTCCTTTGGAACTGCAATTAAAATGCCCTGTACAAGTATGGGCGGCATTTATCCCAAATGTATTATATTTATCAGCATTTACATACTTACATTGTATATCTGTTCCACAGTTAAACATTTTATTTGGATGGTTTCATAGCTGCCTCTCACCCTTCTTTTTTATACATCCATTTATATCACACCCACCTATATCATAAACCTTTTAAACATTTTTTGACGTGGAAGATATTTTAAAATAAATGTGTCTTGAAAAGGAATATTCAGAAATTTTAATGAGCGAAACTTCTGAAGATGCACTTATACAGGATTCCTTTGCTTTCATTCTTAAGAAATCTCTTACAGTTTATCTAAAACTAAGGGAACCAATGACTATAACAAAGCTGTGCTTTGGGATATTCTAGGGACAAGTCTGTAAAAAACATGAAACATTACTAGCATATATTCAGTAACATGGAGGGCATGACAAACTGGGTACAAAGCCTTCATTTAGTGTCTATAAGCACAAACTGAGGTCACAAACAGATAAAGGAGAAAGGGTAGAAATAAAACAAAACTTACTCTTTCCTTTGTCTGGACTCTAGAAATCAAAAATAACAGCACAGCATATGCCACAGACCTGTATGTACAATTCCGCCACTGATCTGTCTCCTGCGACATTTTCAGACAGGAGGCAATTTCTAGCAGTTTCCTTAAAGCTCACTGCAGAGCCAAATCCTCTAAGTAGAGGAATAAAGCTTTCAGGCTCAGAGGTCCTATTCTGATTGAATGGTGTAAGCAGTGAAAAAGCTGGTAGGGGTCAAGCAGGAAGAAGGGCAAGTTAGTGCCTGTTCACCTCATTCAAGGAGCAGTTGGGTTTGATGTACATGCTGACCTTTAGAATCACTGATGGACACAAAGTCATTAATAATTGTTGGCCTCAAGAGAGCCTTCTGAAGGTTCCATCATTCATGGAAAAGCACAGCTTTGCAAAGGCCATTTCTATGCTCACTACACAGCCATCTATGGACACATACAGGAGGACATCAAAAAGAGTGAAACAATACTAATTTCATGAACTTAAATTGTACTTTCACTTAGGATTGGGGTCCATTCCAGTCACTGTATTAGAATCTCAAGGGATTTGGAGAAATTAAAAAAAGAGGAAAGTCAAAGCATCATGCATTACTGACATGAGTCTCACACCAAGGAGAAAAGGAACATGGTGGTCTTCCTAAAAATGCAAAGTACTGCATCTGGGTCATAGAAAGCCCAATGTGGAGCATCAAACTGGAGGAGAAGAGATAATGGCAACAGGAGAGAGACCGGGGGATGTTGATCACAGTGTTAACCAAGAGAAGCAGATTCATAAATTAGTACTAGGCTAACTTCCTTCATAGGCTGTTTTAAGTCTAGCCAATTACCCAGTGTGAGAATCGAACTCTGCACCTTGCGTCTGTAAGGCAGGTACCTTAACCATTACTGCCAACCTCATGGATAGCAGTTAGGAATGCAAAAAAAAAAAAAGGTAAAGCTATCACTACTTGGCCTTTGTGTGTAACCCTGTGTAGTACATAATAAAACAGGTAACATACATTTGGCACAGAACGAAGAATAAGTACCCTATAACAATCACTGCAAAATGAAAGCCAAGAACTAACTATATAGCACAGTGTAACATCTCATCGCCTTATCCAGCTGAAGTGGTCTGTTAGTGAACAATAAAGCTAGAGGCAATGCACTTAGGTGACCAGAATAATGAAGCCATTCTTTGAGAGTATTTTTATGGTCTCAGCATGGTTACCGAGCAGAAATCAGGCAAAGACAGTAGAGGTAAAAGAACAGAGTAATTGTCAAGGTATAATTACACATTGGGTCATACTCTGTGTGGCACTGAAAAAATGTAATACTCTAAACCACAACATTTTGTAGAAATGGTACGTAGTCAAGTACTAACAGAGCTCCAACATCTAATTAAAACTATATTGTGCTCATTGCAGAATGGCTGCATATCATTTAACTTACCTCCCAGATTATTAAATATGATTACCTACGTAAAATTCTCATTCTCCAGAAAGGGAAGAGAAGCTCTTGGATTCATTGTTGCTACTTTTGGGTCTGTGAAAATGCTTATCCTCACAGGATGGGTAACCGCCCCTTAATGTTTCATCAAAAAAAACCTTGAAATGTGGAAACCTGGAGAGTATCAATATTCAGGGCACCATTGACTATTACTTCATTACCTGCACACCACAAACACTAGTCTGGAACACAATGCACATACAAACACAAATAAATACAACTTCAGTTTTCTTTGTCCTTGCACATGAAACCAAACAGGGTAATTTGCAATTCTTGTATAAATGAACAAGGCTGCTTTGCTTGTTTTCCTATGAATGAATATATTCTTAAATGTACTTTAAGCAGTGGTGCCCCCCTTTGCCAATCTGTCCAATCATGTTTGGAAAGCACTTCTTAACAAGGAAGACATTGTTACAGGGTCAATGCTCAGCCTGTGATGACCTTTAGTCATCTCCTTTTCCCATTTTTTTCTACATGGGGTCAGGGTGTAATGCCAACTGTCACTCTCTATTCATTGCCACTCTCTTACCTTCAATATTCATTCCCAACAGTCACTAGTCTACTCTCACACAATCCACCCAACTCATTGCTGGATATGCCCTCTTTTCCTCTTGCCTTTTTTCCTGTCCCAAATCACCTTCACCAAACTTTTGCATCTGCTTTTCTGCACGTGCCCAAATTACTAATCTGTTCTCTGACTGTCTGCAATAGTTTGGGTTCTGCTCTTATGTCCTTTTTTCTCTGGCTGTCCCACAGTGTGCATCCCACCACCCATCTCAGTCGCTTCATCTCCATCACCTCTAGCTTTTTCTTTTTTTTTTTCCATAATAAATTTTTATTGAAATATATTTTCCAAAAACATTACAAAAATACAATAAACATCACACACATAATACACTATAACTACTACAAACCATTTATACAATATCTACATGAAATGCTTCCTATATTTAATATATTCCTAAAATCAGTATCATGCTAATATAATATTGAAGACCTTTTCCCATATTTTCGGGTTATTAATATTTTTGTTAGTTTGTTTCAGAAGTAATTTATGTGCTAGTATATGCTTTATAGCCACAAGCTTAAAATTATTCCATGATGTCTTATGTGGTTCTAGCCAATTTGTGGCTATATAGAGTTTCATCAGCAAAAATATTCATACAAATAATAGTTTGCGATCTGGAAAGCTCTCTTGGAGGAATGTGTAGAATCATAAATTCCCATGACAGTGTAGAACTTTGATAACCCATCTTTTGCAGTTGTACTTTGAGAGTTCCAAAGTTTATATCATTTACAACTCCAGAACATATGAAGAAGATCCGCTGTTTGATCTGCACAGTATGGACAAATTGGAGAATTCCTAGGGTTAAATTTATGTAATCTAAGATGTGTGTAATATGCATCGTTCCAAATCATCAATTGTACATCAGTTTTTGAAAAGAAACTGATTTCCTAGTTATATCAATTGCTTTTAATATCTGATTGTCTGTTACTGTTACTTTTTTACCCAATACTCTGAAAGCAAAATTTTGTCCTGAAATTTCAAATCCTTAATTAATTTATATGCAGTTGCTATAAATTTAGTGTCTTGTTGGATAGCTTGCCACAATTCAGAGCACTTATCCACAAATCCGGCTGCAGGTTTAAAGTTCCTAAAGTAGCTCAAGGCAAGTTCTTTAACTTGTCTCATTATAACAATGTAACTTCTAGGTAGATTCATTTCCTGTCTAATTTGTAAAGCCGATAAGTCAAGTTTAATAAAAACATCAAATAGAGTCAGATTAAGTATTAATGGAAATTTGCTGAGATCGATCAGCTGATTATTTCGTTTAAAATTAGGATTCCTGTGGAAAGGTTGAAGAACCATCATATATTGCAATAAATCTACGGACTGAAATAAAGTTTGCAAAGATGAGACACAGGTTATTATGTGGTCCATGACCCCATATTTTATCAGACTAATTTTGTCCATAAAGGGCAATGCTTTAGGATTTATTTTCCTATCCAAAATATGCTTATGATTCAAGACCACCCAAGTTGGTATCCATGTTGTATTCACATCATAATTAGCAATTCTTAAAATTTTATTAGCGTTTACAATCAAATAATATGCTTCAAAGTTTGGTAGCTCAAGTCCCCTCTTGTTTTAGGGGTCATTAATTTCTCATAAGATATTCTAGTTCTTTTTGGGTTCCAGATAAATTTAGCTAGATCTTTATGCATTTGTTTAAAAACTGTTTTTGAAATTGATAATTGGGCAGACCTAAATATGTATAACATTCGTGGTAGTATATTCATTTTCACTATTGATACTTTTGCTAATGCCGGTAGTTTTAAATTCTTCCATCTGTCACAATCAGCTATTATGTGTTCCCATACTCGTTTAACATTATTGTTATAAAAGTCCTTATTATCCGTAGAATTTGATACCCAAATATTTAATATTTTCTTTACATGTTAACTTCCCCATCAGGGCCATTAGTGAAAAAGGCTTTGGGGTTCTTAATGGGAAGATATTCGTTTTCTGTAAGTTAATTTTATAATTAGAAACTACTGAAAATTCGTTTATGAGCTTTAATATCTTTTCTCTGTCTGAAATTGGGGTTGTACAATAAATAATAAGATCAGCGGCGAATGCTGACATTAATATTTTATTCCTATAAATTATTGGTGCATTATGATACAAATTTTGCTTGATATATAAAAATAGGGGTTCTAGATATAGGTTAAACAATAAGGGGGACATGGGACCTCTAGCTTTTTCAACTGCTCTCCCTTTACTTCCCAGGTTACTGTGCCATACAATAGTATTGGTCACACCACAGTTTTGCACACCTTACTTTTAAGCTTCTTTGTCATTCTACTGTTATACACTACCCCTGACACACTATGCTAGTTAGCTGCAACCCCTCTGATTCTAGCTTTGGCCTTCTCATTCAGACCTCCTTTCATCTTAACAACCCTTCCTAGATACTTGAAGCTGTTAACCTGTTTCACCATTTTCTATTCTAGCTCAACTTTCAGCTTCTGATTTCCACCATTTGCTGCCATTGCAACTGTCTTATCTGTACGCAGTTTCATCAAATGTGCTTGCAGTTTTACATTCCATTTCCATACTCTCTGCCTAAATTCTTGTTCCTAGTCTGCCTATAATGCCACATTATCTGCATAGTTTGTTTGTTCCTTTATGACCCATTTGTTAATGCAGTCCATGACCAGTATGAATGGAAGTGGGCTCAATGCTGAACCCTGATGAACACCCATTCCCACTGGGAACTGCTCTCTGAGGTCAAACCATTCATACTTGAGTCTGAGTCCTTGTATATAGCCTGCATTACTTCTGCCATGGTTTCTGGGACTTTAGCCCTGCAACTAGGTCTATCTGGGTACAAGTGGACATGCATGCACGCATGCAGCTGGAAGGGAACAGTGCTCCTACCTCCATAATTATTTATACTTAGTATGTGATATTTCATAATACCTGCTGGTCCCAGGCTCCAGACCAAAATGGCATACCTTCCCTGGGATTTCACCCATAAGGCAAGCCTGTCACAAAGAGTGAGGACCTGAAGTGCATTTTGTTAGATTGGCATCATGCCAAGATGACTCAAACTGCAGTATTCTAAAAGCTTATTAGACTACGGAGTTTAAATAGCAAAGACAGCCCAAACTTTCTTAGGCTACATGTTCTTGTAACTTTGTGGTTTGTGCATAACACATTACATGCGCATTTTCATTATGCAATTCAAAGCTCATATTACATCACAGTAAAAAAAAAAGTAATACAAAAACTAGATAAAGTAAGGCCTTTACAAACTCCACAGAAAAGTTAACTATACAACTGTAAAGAAAATCTCAAAGGATTAAGGGTATGAGCAGTTAAAAGCTGCTTTCTGTGGTCTAGGATTTCATTCCTGTAGCCTTCATTTGCCTGTTGTCTGAGCCTAAACATGTCAGCAGATGGTGCTCTGAGACGCATCTGAAAATAAATCCTCAGATTAATGCTCTCCCATGGTTGCACACAAACTACACAACCAATCTCGTCTACCAAATTGTTGATGTTTCAGCTGTGCTCATGTTATCCCACTTCCACCCTCATGCTGTTTGATAGAACATTTATCTTGGCCAAAGGACAACGCAGTTTACCCAAGGTATTAGAACCCCGTATTTCTGCTTCAGGAAGATTACAAAGACACCATGTCTGCCTAGGCAAATCTTACAAAGTGATTCTGAATCTTGTATACCACACTCAGGTGGGTAGCATAGCAACAGAACCATAGCAGAATGTCAGGACAGTTACAGATACTTTTCCATGTTCCCAATAGGCACATCACTGATCATCTTTGGAAAAAAAATAAAAATTAGGAGTTGTCCTTATGACTTCCCTGCACTGGCGTAGTAATCTGAGAGCCTCATTCGTCACCACTAGCACCAGTGAGGGACGTACACATTGGGAGGATGACAAGCACACACAGTAAAGTACAATTTCCCCTTAAGAGCACACACAGATCAGTGTCAGTCTGGGGCTGGTTTCTGCCTCTTTCTCCAGATCCACAATAAGTCTCCCCACTGCCATAGCTAAAGGGTTAAGATCTCAGCGGAGTGGTCAAGCCAAAACCTCCAGCACCCTCTCTTTCTAACCAGTGCTTCATGTCCCTGCCCAAGTAGCTGGCACACACAGATTTGATTTACAAACACACATACACTCCTGGCGAAGGCTGGCACAGGTTTACTAGTTATGCCCCCTTCTGGCCAGACTATAAGGTAGTTATCACTGCCACCAACCACTAATCAGCTACTATAAAGGCCCTTAGAAAGGCTGACCAATCCTAATGTGTAATGTTACTATTATCCAAATGGTATGACCAAGACCAAGGCTATTCAGGAATGGCCTGCACAGCATCACCAAATACACATGCAAGTACTAGCAGCTTAAATATGCTCACAAATAGCCATAAAAATAGGTTTAAATATATTTAATAATAATAAAAGAACAAGACACTAAAACACAGTAAGTACAGAGTTCAGAATCACAGGAAATGTTTTAGAATATTGCAGGATAGTCTCAAATAAATACATAAAACATCAAAACTAATCTTTACTATATTCCTATCTATATCCAAAATATACTATGCCCTAAATAACTGACTTACAGAGCAAGGCAAATGCAAATGATGGATGTTTCTAGGCCCAAGGCAAAATACAAAATGTACAGTCTTCCCAGTCAGAGAGTTCTTAAATTAATATCACACATTACTGCTCAGTTAGCCTGGATGACATCAGTCTGTCACCTGCCTTTATTTCCCAGGCTAACAGAAACTAAGAATTTTACCATCTCTGTATGGGAAGTACATATCTCTCAGATGTGCAGCTGCTAGGAAGCAATACAATACTTGACATTTTAACCCTAGTAATTAAAATTACTTTCAAGACAACAGAAAAACTTCTAGTTCTAGACTTGGTGTCTGCTTAGAGAGAGAACGCAGTTGTAAAACACCTTTGCAAGTTAACTCTGTTCCACCTTGTACTATTAAAACATACATTTTCACAGGTGTATAGTTTATATATATTTCTGTTATTTTCCAGTAGGGTACACTGTAGTTACAATCTTGAAGCTCAGTACATAACACAGTTCAACACACTTCTGCACCAGTAGTTTAATTTACACAACATAGTTCTCTTACATTTGTAAGATAAGCATATGAATCATTAATATTCACAAATGACACGTGACTATCCACAAAATTCAAGATAGCTGGGCTGGCAGTCTCGCATTGCTCATTGGTTGTCTTTGCCATCTTACGGAAACCTGAATTCTCTGGAGTTATGAAGAATGACACTGCCCTTCTACAGTGGATCATGTGCAAGTAAAACAGTTGCATTACATTTTTCTGCACAAGAGCAGCTGATCTCTTAAATGCATCTATTTAGGGGTGGGTTAAAATTACATTTAAAGGACAGAAGAAAAATTATATAAGAAATCTTTTAAAACTTTTAATGATAAAAATAATAAACCACAGATACAAACTGCTTCATATTACAAGTACACTTTGGGCTAACTACAAAACTATAAATTATAGAAATACATGCTTACAGTGTAATAGAAAACAAGGACTATATGGCCCAGTTAGTTTGATAGACACCCATGCTATTTAAAACTCTGCCCCCTACACACCTTCCTCTTAGCTATCATAGTGCTGTCACCCTGATATCAGTACATTTTATCAGTAATGGCAAACAATTGTTGCAGAGAAATGTTAACCCTCTTAGAGACAGGTAGAGGCAAGAATTATTGTCACTGAGGAAACTCATCAACCTTTCCCTGACGTGACCTGCAGAGTCAGGTAGTACTTCTAAACAAAATATTTTGGTCCCATTGCATACAAAAAATCAAAATTTATCTTTTGCCTTAGATGTCTCACTGAAAGTTACATTACTCAATCACCCTTGGGTTTCCACACGTAAAATATAAAACAATAATAAAAAAAAAGCACATTTGAATTTTATCCAACATACTCTATTCATTTTCATTATAAAACAAGTCATGCATTACGGGCTGATTGTTCACATCTGTAAAAGCTGGTTTCTCTTCTGCCTTTGAGTTTTTAATTTAAATCCACTTTTCATTAACAGCAGCATAATTATACTTAAAGGAAATGATTTAGGAGCTTCCAAGATAGTGTTGCTAACTTTTTTTCTGTCTACCAACTCTGAGAAATCACAAATTACTATGTCTATGAGTAGCACACACAAAAACACTAAGATGTCTCAGAAATGTAAGAACAAATGACTTCTGCTCATTGATTTACTAAACTACAGTGAAACATGAAAAATTGATGATCAGTAAAAGCCTTACAATTAATTTGTTTGTATCTCGGTTAGTCACTATGCGCATAATGAAATACATTGTTAAAACATCTTTGGGCCACAAGTCCTTTTTTTCATCCCATTGCATAATCTAATAAGCAATTATAGCGATTACATGGAATGTTGTGCTAAAAAATAATAGCCAACAGTTCAGGGAAATGTAAGCAATGTCACTTAGAATGAGCAGGATTAGGCACGGAACAACCAATTTATCTGAATTTTTAATTTGAGGCATGCACATATGCTGTAGACCTACAAACAGAATACATAAACTTACAAAAATGACATCATCTGGGCTTGTCACATAAGCATCTCTCATACTCTATATAAATAGATATATGTCAGGAAATACTTTATTATACAATATATTTGTGGTTTAGACACATTATTGACCAATCTGTGAAGACATTATAGACGGATACATTAATTGTGCAATGTCATACTGAACTTTTATGCAAAGAGCCAATGTTGTTTTAGCTTAAGAAATAAGTATTCACACTAATATCTGGATTCTGTGCAATTATGTACATGACTAGTGTTTTACAATACAACCATGCAATAGTAGGTTTCAACTTGGCCATTTCTCATATGTAATTATACATATTCCACAAGACAAAATAGGACAGTTAAAATTATGCACACTTCATAAGCATTCACAGCAGGCATCATGCCAACACCCAGCTGTGATGCAGGAAAGATCACCAAGATTGTGGGTTCTATTTCTGCACCATACACTGAGTCTGGGATTCATAGACCAATCCTGAGACTGTAGTATAATAGATGGTGACTGCTGGCCCCCTCCTTTAGCTGAGACATTAAAAATAAGGTCCTTCTGCTAGAGTTAATAGCAGCTCAGGCCATGGCTACAGATGATTTGGTATTTACTCAAAGAAGGGTATGGAGATTTCCCAGTCTCCTCTCTAAATTAGAGCAACTGAATAAAAGTTCAAAGGATACCAAATAAACGGATCAAACAAGGGTGATTTAAAACATAGCTGGGTCATTTTATTTTGTAATCCAAAGAGCCTGTACAGAAAGATGGAGAAGCTGTAAGGAGTGATATCAGAAGGGAGTACTGGACATTGCTGGTATTATGAAACCTGGACCAGAACCAAGAGGAGCTAGGGCATGGAAAGGTCTGGGTACAACTTGTTCAGCATTGACAAAAAGGGGGCATAGAGGTTTAACTAGCAATCTGCATAAAGGGTTGCATAAAATACAACCTCAGAGAGGAGGAACACTGTCCCTAAAATGGAAGGTGGGGTGGCAAAGGATCTGATCCAAGGGCAAGTTTCCTTGCAGTTAAGGTGGAATGAGAGGGGAATGTTCATTATAAAGAGGTAGAAATAAATGGTTACATATGTGGTATCTGAATTTGACAGGAGCAGAATGGGAGATTCTGAACTCTTGGACCAGGAGTGTTTAGATAATTGGTATTGGACTACACTAGAAAAAATAATTCTGAATGTGGTCCTAACCATAGAAGGAAAAGCTAGAGATCTTGAGAAACAGTGTCATTAGCCAAGCATGAACATGCCATTCTGCGACTTAGAGTTGGCAGGAAGGCTAAAAGCATAACAACCAAGAAAAATCAGGGGGTGCCTTTAAAAGAGAGGATAAAAATGAAGCCTTAGAGGACCAAAAGACTAGTTAGAAGATGGGAGGGTCAAACTGGGGGAGAAACCCATTTACAAGAATGGGTCGGACATTACTCATGGTTAAAGATGGCTACTGAAAAGGGTTTGAGGAATCCAAAGATAGGACAGAAGGCCAATCAGGTGACAGGGATTCACTTCATAATCTCAAAATACTGAAACATCGAATTTCTGCATCTCGAGACCATAAAACCGAATCCACAAAACACCGAAACTACAAAACTGTGAATCAAAAAAAAAAACAAACTGCACACACCACACCAAAACACCCACATCACAATTTAACATACAAAACTACACATACACAACTCATACACACATAAGCAGGGGGGCAAAGCCCCTGCACCCCCTACTTATATATAGTAACTCCGAGATCACACATACAAGAAAGAAAAGCAAACACACATTCTCCAGTCCCTCACACATACAAACATATCAGCACACTCGCATACACTCTACCTCCCACTTAAAACCCTTACAAAACACTCACTAATCTGACATAACAGCTAGATCCACAAACGGCAACGCGCACCATCAACAAACACACCCAGAAACAACATAGCGCAAGTCCATAACCACAAATTTAAGATATTCAATTTCGCGATTATGAACTTTCACTATTTTCAACATTCGGCTTTATAGTCTCACGAGACTGAAATTTGACATTTCAGTATCTCGAGATTATGAAGTGTCCCTGGTGACAGAGGAAAGTGATGCTGGTTAAGGCAAAACCATATAGAAGATGTGGAATGATTGGACAAGCAAATGAAAGGATAGTACAAGGAGTCAAGACAAGTGATAAAAATGGAAGAAAGCAAAACTGCAGTTTAAAAGGGAGCGGGCAGAAAGTGCAAAATGGGCGGAAAAAACATCTTTAGATATAGCAGAAAGAAGGGGAGGGGCAAACCCTACCCAGCTAAATAAAGAGGAGAGATTTTGCAAATCAAGGATACATTGAATAAATGTTTGCTTCAGTCTTTACAAAAAAGCAAGAGGGTGACATGCTGAGGGGGAAGTAGGACAGAGTGAAGAGACCACTGGACAAGACACCAAGACAAAAAGGGAGGAGGTTTAGATGGAAATGATTTTACAAAGTGAGCACACCTCCGATCACTTGGGCTGACTGCGGAGAACCTCGGAATTCTGGACAGTATAATAAATCCCCTGTAAAAATGTTAAGGGATCGTGGATCATACAAGTTCGCCAGAGGACAGGAAGTGCAGTACTCTTGTACAGGAAGTGTGTAGGAGATATTCAGGAAGTACAGGTGTGTTAGACTAGCAGCAGTGGCAGGGAAAGTCATGCAAAGAGCGACAAGTAAAAGGTTACTTTCCAGCTTTTCCAGGATGAAAGCCATCAGGACAGCCAACATTGACAGGAGAAGCTGCAAGTCAGCCATGAACTAGTTTCATGGCTCTGCTACAGCAGACTGACAGAGCACAGACTGCTATGGGTTTACACAGGTGTGTACAAAACATAAGAGGGTTGGGAGTAGGAAAAAGACCATGAAACTGGATTACTGCGTGGTTCAATGTTAGGGTACAGAAATTTGTGGCGAGAAGAAAAATGCCAGGAATATGGAATCTGGCTAACAGAGTAGCACAGGGCCTGGTCACGGTGCAGTCATTTTCTTTGCATATGTTTCAACACTTCTGAGGGAAGAGAAAATGGGATTAGTGACTTTAACGTCACAAAGTTAAGTGTAGCAGGGGCAGATGGAGAAAAGAAGCCTAAGGAAGGATTCTGAAAGGCTGAACAAGTGGTCAGAAGTTGACAGCTGATGTGAAATGCCTACAAATGCAAGGTACCTACCCTAGTGTGAAATATTAGCTTGCAGGGGTAGGATGGGGTCATTATGCAGCACCCAGACATGCCCAAGAGATACCAAGGCAAAGTGCAAGAAACTCTCCTTATCCGGTCTTGTCTTATTAGTTACAGGTCTCAATGGACCAGGTTACACGTCTGTTATGCACTGAAGTAATGGCTTGTTTAGTATTAATACTTTATTTCATGCCACTTGAGATGCTCACATTGCTGCTATCTGCTCATGCTCCCACAGTGGAGGGCTCAACAGCATTTCAGGCTCCAAACAGGCTGGATGAGCCATCTAGTTTTGTGCATTACTCCAGTTACTGAAGGTAACACTGAGTGATGTGTGTGGTGGTGGATTGGTTGCGAATGAGAATAATAAAAATGACTGTGGAATATTCAGCCTCACCCATCATGAAAACACTTTTAAGCACAAAAAAATGTGCATCAGATGTTCAATGTAAGGTAACACTGAAAACCAAAACTTGACAGAATCTTACCTATGCAATAGTATTGCAGAGAAAAACTGCTGCTGTCAAAGAAAGTGAAAATAATCCCAAAGAAGTGACTAAAGGCTGAAGTGGACAAAATAATGAAATGAGCAGAAACCGTTTTATAAAGATACTGCAGGGATACCATAGTTTCACAGTCACATGAAAAATAAGGATAAGTAGAGACAAACAGAAAATATCTGGACTGGGGAGGAGTTTTGATGAGGGGAGTGTACTGTGGAAAGCTGAACAAACTGTGTGTGTTTTGCATGTTTTCCCTAAAGCCACGGGAGTTTAACTCATTACAACAGTGTGCGCTTCTAGAGGTTTCTGCAGTTACCTCTTACTGATCTTCTAGCGGTCAGATATTGCTTGTTCGTATTTGTTGTGTTCGTATTCATTCGAAAACCATGTTACATACAAGGTGTCAGAATATTTTATCTTGAAGTATACATAAACAATTGTCTTAATATGTGACTGCTGTCAATGACTGTTACAACTGTAAGGCGATAAAATTGTTTAAAGGCTCATGTCATACCAACTGGGAGTTAAAGGTACATGAACTCAAAAGAGCTGTACTGAAAGGAATGAGTTGAGGATTTCTGAATTCTGCTCACCTGCCAAGAAGTGCTGGTAAATGGCCGCTATAATTTTTCAATTCTATAACATCACCCTTGTGGCCTAGGCTGTGGCTAGAAATTATCTGTAAACACTAGTCCACTCACACAGTATAGTAAATAATTAGTTATAAAGGGATAGTGAGAAAGCAGTAAAATTTATATATTATAATTACAGCAGTAGTGTTGTTACCTCACAGCAAGAGGTTCTCCTGATCGATTCTCGGCTGGGCTTGGGAGTGCCTTCTGTGTGGAGTCTGTATGTCCTCCCCGTGGTTGGGTAGCATTTGAAATACATGCATGCGTAAATGGGCGTGCCTTCGTTGAAGGTTGGGCATCGAGCTGGCACCTCAGAGTTTCATAAAAATTTACTGCCAATCATTAGTGGACTGGAGTTCCGCTGTGGCGACCCCTTACCGGGAAAAAGCCAAAAGACAAACAACAACAACATAATTACTTCTATAAGCATTCAGAGGAAGTTAAACATTTAAATTTTTTTTTTTTTTTTTTTTTAGAAAATTAGCGACTAACAATGTATGAGAATTAAATGGCACAGAGCAATTTAAATTAGGTGCAGCAGGAGATCCAAGTCCATGAATTGAGAGAGGAGTAATTGAAGAGGAGAGTTGTAATGCAGTTTAGAAAAATTGTACGCTCTTTTCGTCCACCCCAGCCCCCCATCTCCACACAAGCATTATGCCCACTCATCTGACCAACACTTTCTTGCAGATGACACTGGTTGTAAGAGATGAGCTTTGGGTACTGTGATGATTCAGAAGACTTTACTTAAGAGCTGGGTGCTGTGATAAGAAAATTTCAAATGACCTTAAGAGTAGAGTCTTCTGTTTAATGTTGTCTGCAGTACCTCCCAAAGAGTGGAAATACTTAATTTACCAAGGCAGTTGGATCTACTTCTGATTTAACAATTTGACAAAAATATTGCTTTGCTCTTAATACTTGGCATATATTCCTGATGCCTAATCTACAATAATCCAGAAAACCAGTGGGCAGAAGCATGTGTTGGAATAGTGGTTGGTGGGATCAGCTGGGGGACCCTACCAAAATTGTTTAAATCTAGCTCTACATTTGCTATGGTTGACCCTGATGGCAACAAAGCAATGTGTTGATCACAACTTGAAATGACCACTAGTAGCAAAATCAGAAGACAGTGACAGAAGTGTTGAATGCTGAGGGTTAATCTAAAATCAACTCACTCAGCAAAGAGGCAACAGTTCTGTTCCATTGGACCATGATCAAGCCATTCTTTCACTATTGTATATTGTTGCTGAGGCCATACAAATATTTACGAAGATAAAACAAGAGATGAATGCTTCTGCCCATTTCAGAGCTTCATCAGATCTAAGTTAAACATAACAGTCATCTGATGAAGCTCTGACACGGGCAAAAGCACTCATCTTGTTTTATTATAAGCAGTGCTTTAAACGAATCCTGTTTTCTGATTTTTAATAAGAATGCAAAGTAATCTTTGGCACAGATCTTGGATAAGTTATGAGTCAATTTTAATTTGTATGCGGATACAAATGATTAGCTAGTCTTCCCCCATTTTTTTGCTTTGCAAGAATGAAATGGTTAGAACACATCGTGATGCATATGAGTTAATAAAATCCATTTTTATGCTTGCGTTTGAAGTAAAAAAAAAAAAAAAAAAAGTAAAGATTAGTATGAGCACACTTTCAATACACCAGTGTTACATGGCTATGCATTATAGCCTTCATGTATTCCCCAGTGTCTACATACATGACAACTTTCATACCCAGTTCCCCCCATTTGTTGTACCCCTAAAGGACTGTTAACCTATATTGCTTGGAATGTAAGCTATGGCTGGCACCCGTAAGTGCTGTTACCATGATCTTGCAGGTCTGAAGTAACCCCTTCTTCCTGGCACTGTAATAAGTTTGTTTGCCAAATGGATTGCTTACTCCAATCCCAACAATATCCGCCAGGGCCACTGCAGAGTTTGCACAATGCAATCATGTGACAACTGTCGGAGGTAGTCATACCACCTGGAATTTTCTCCAATACACTGTAGTGTGCCGTTACTCATGTATGATGTAGTCTTTATATTCATTATGTCAGTTGGTTGAAGCATCGCCTGTGGAGTGGATGCACTACCCAGGACTTTCCTGAAAGATTCTCCTACCTGACCCCAATGGGGCTTCCCGGTTGAGGTGTGGGCTCTTTTACTTTAGTGATGTGATAGAGCTTCATTGGATGATATTCTAATTGACTTAAAATTATATACAAGAAAACTGAATTTTCAATTTTGTTTCAAAGACAGTCCACAAGAAAGTAGTAACATACATTTTAACAAAAAGGCCAAGTGTATTTAACCCATCCCTTTGTCCTGTAATACAGACTTTTGAAAAACTATGCGAGTATGACATTAGGGAGATATTTAAAAACAAAAATTATAACACTTATGGTCTTGATAAAACAAAAAACAACTTGAATACAAAGGAGAGAGAGTTAGTAGATAAGTTGTGTAACAATAATGAATTAAGAATTTTGAAACCAGACAACGGGGGTGGGTTGGTCATTATGAATAAGAACTCATATATTGACAAATTATTTGGTATTTTACATTGAGACATATTGTCAAATTAGTCTCAATGAGAAGAACATTTTATATAGAAATGTGGATATATTAATAGAAGAACTTCTTATGAATAGACAAATTTCCTTAGAGGAGTATTTATTTATGGATGTGAAACACCCAAAAACTCCCGCAATTTTTGGAATTCCAAAAATTCATAAAGAATTCATTAGAAAATCCCCCCCTTAGACCTACTGTTAATGCTAAAGCATCAAATACATACTTTGTTGCTAAATTTATAGATACACAACTTAAAAACACCCTTTCAGATTGTAATTGGATTGTGAAAGATTCTTGGGAATTATTGAGAAAAATAAACAGGAAAATGTATAATGAAACATTGATTTTTGTGACAATAGATGTGAAGGACCTGTTTTCAGTAATTCCACACAACATTGGCATTTAATGGTTTTACTCATTCTTGTGCCAACATACTAGATTTACACATGACTATCTTGACTATTAGAAGTTTGATGGAGTTAATTTTGGAAACCAATGTTATAGTTTTTGAAGAACATGTTTTCAAACAGTGTAAGGGAGTAGCTATGGGGGCCATATGTGCTCCTATCTTTGCTAATATTGTTTTGGCATTTTGGGAAGAGGAATATATATTTAAGAGTCCGTTTGCAAAATATTGGACTTATTACGGTCATTATTTAGATGATATAATCATTCTATGGAATAACAGTGAAGATACACTTAAACAATTTTTGGCATTCATTGATGAAAGTACAGACTTTTTAGAATTTTCAAATGTTACTTCATCTGACAAAATAGACTATTTAGACATTACTATTAGCAAAAACAATTTGGATAAATGTTTTGAGACGACCATATATAGAAAACCCACATACTCAAATACACTGCTGCATTTTGAAAGCTTTCACCCTATACACCAAAAGAAGGCCTTAGTAAAAGGACAAGGGGTAAGACTAGCTAGGATGATTTCAAATTATTGTGAATTTCTAGACCAAATTAACATCCTTACTGATATGCTAGTTGAGAGGCTACCCCTTAGGTTTTGTAGAAAAAACATTACAGGAAGTAATCCATAAGAGGAACAATGGGCATTTTTTTCATTATTGGGTAAGGGTATTGAAATTGGTCATTCAAGTGGGGGGGTACAGAACTTAAAACCTTCAACAAAGCTGGAATTTTTAAATATAACCAGCAATTTACAGATGTTAGATATATTATACAGCATAATTGGAATATATTTAATATGAACAAGGAATATACAGATGTAGTGGGGAAAGGTGCCCAACATTGTATATAAAAAAAAGACACAACTTTGAAAAATATGAGAGGTCACATGACAGTTATTATGGAAAGAAAGGTATGTCAAAATGTGGTTTTTGTATGTCAACATATTATAGAGGGAACTGAGATTTACATTCCAAACTATGGGAAATGTGTATATAAGAAAAAATATTCTTGCAACAGTAAGACAGTTGTTTATTTAGCAAAGTGTTCCCAATGCCCCAGTTTCTATATAGGAAAGACAATCAATGCACTGAGAAGTAGAATATACCAACACTATTATGACATTAAGAAATAAGATACTAAAAATGTCCTAGCTTTACATATTAAAAATAATGAAGGACATGATTTTAAGTTTTGCATTATAGAGCAAATTTCTTTAGGTGAAAGGGGAAGACCCCTTAATGATTACCTAGAGGCTAAGGAACTTAGGTGGCAGTTAAGGACAAATGCAACACAAGAACCAGGTTTGAACAGTAACATATCCATTAGCTCTATATTAAGATTAAAAGCTGAAGGTTATTTACAATTGTAAACATATATTTATTTTATTAATTTTACATATTCATGATATAATTTTTGGAGTTGTATTTATATGGCAAAAGGAAACATTATGGATGTTGATGTGTTGATTTGATTTGTTTTGTATTTATGTAATGTAATTTAATTATTATGACGTCATTAACTGATTAATTGACATTGTTAATTATTATGTGTGTAATTGATTCATGTATAAAAGGAGGGTTAGCTATGATGTACTTCATTCTGATGAACTGTTTATTAAAAACGAAAGCGCTAAAGTACACTCTGTGGATTGGTGTTTATTCCTTCTGGTGGTGTGTCTAGGTCTGTGTGTTTCTGAATTTATCAGTGATGTATTAACTTTCTTTCCCTTTAGTTTGATATTACTATTAATGCTTGCCTGATATAGAAGTGTAAGTATGCATTGTTTAGGCAAGACAGTATTTTATTCTTTTCTGAACCATGTATTCTCAACACAGTGATCACAATTCTCCATCACGCTATTTAGGTTTTGTAGTGGGATGATTTTGCTAATGAGACAATGCAGGATGATGACAATGTCACCAGTAATGCTCATTATCAGCCAAGGTTCACACTTCCAGGTGGTTAGCCCTACTGCAGTAGTTCATTAGTACCACTCACTCACGCACACTCTCTCATCTACAGCCAGTTTAGAGAGTCCAATCCACCTACTGCACATCTTTGGAATGTGGGAGGAAATGAGATGAAACCCACAAGACCTCAGTGGACATGCAGACGCCACACAGAAGGCACCCCAGCTGAGAATCAAACCTGAAAACTTCTTGCTTGAGGTGACAATGCTAACCACTGCACCACCACGGCCATTGTCTTCCCAGTATCCTCTGTATTCATCAGTGTGTTCTTCCCCATTTTGGAATATCCTGCTATCCCATTTCTTTCCCATTTAGGAAATAAAATTGGGCCTTTAATGGACCCTCAATTATGCCCATGATGCCCCACCATGGTGCTTTGCGCAAAAGTACATATACGGTCACCACATCACATATCTTAATTTGCCCAAGGCATAATCTCTTGCATCATAGTTGAAAAAGTTTTGCAGTGATCGCCTTTTTCGTAAATGCATGGCTTCATTTTACAGCACTATCCCTGAGAGGTGCACACTATGCTGTCACATACCCAGTCCTCACAAGGCCTCATTGCTTAAGTGGGATTCTGCTATTTTTTGTAGGGTGGTCAGGTTATTGGTAATTCTGAATACCCCCTCATGTCCAAGGATTTGACAGATTCTGTAAGAAGTTTGTTTTGCAGCCGTTTCATATTCCAGATTTGAACTTTTTGTTATGAATATATAGAACCACTATTTCCTTTATTTCTGCAGCTGACCATCAGGGAATCCCAGTGCCACTCATTGTTTGTCCATTCTGACTCCTATCCCACACACTTGTTCTGATGTTCTAGTACCCCATCACAGATGTTAGACTTTTTTTTTTCCTAACCAGCTTTCCCTTCCCTGACAGGTGCATGTGACAATGCCCCAAGGGGTGACATACAATCATGCATGTCACAAAACCCCAAGGGGACAGCATACAATAGGTGGATGGTATGCTACTACTACAAACACACAGCTGAGACTGGCAAGCTGTCCCACCCCCTCTACAGGAAGAGCACTTTACAACAGTCCTATCATTTCCCTTGCCTGGATACACCTCCCCCCCCCGATGGCCATGCCCTATCCTCCCTCCCAACACCTCAAAGACCTAATCAAACTCTTGTCACCTGGGATATAGCAAAGGCTTTATCCCTCTATGCCATAGCACTGGCTCATACAGAAAGATGTTAGATCACCTTCTATAACTTAACACAAATGAGGTTTTGAATTTTGAAAGATACACTAGCAAAATGAAAATCAGTATTAGATTCAATCCCGTATTTAAAACACTTGTATGCATCTGTTTATTCATTCATTCCTTTGTATCACCAGTGAAACATTTCAAAAAGAAGCAATATCATGAATCCCATAATTAGGTACACAAAAGTGGTACTGTTGTAAATTTTTATGCATTCTGAAGACCAGAGGCTATTCTCAGTTTAAATGAGCTGACAAGAGACGGCTTCATTTTAAAATGCATTACAGGTTATTGTTATTCACTACCAAGTAAGAGATCATGAAAACTGCCATGTTAGCTCAGCATTGGCTAAAACAGTAAGCATTGCCACTGGTTATATTATAGAAAAGTAAAAATCCGTTTCCCTTCCTGAACTGTACTTTCAGTGATTAATTACATACTGATGGCAGTTAGCTTTTGCAGTTAAATATTTACACTACTTTTCCACTGTAGATCAGAAGCATCGGTCATGCTACAAATTGTTCCCCCAGTACTACACTCCTGTCAGAAAACATGGGCAGTAATCCTGTAAACAAAGATCATTCTCTATTATCTTTCCTCACCGATGTCTCTGTACTTTCCATGACAGTTTATAGAAAAGAAACAAATGTGGATTTTCCATAAAAGAACTGGAATCAGCTGCACATCTCAGTGCTGGTTGTGATGCACTTGTGGCAGAGGGTTTGTATACTGAAAGGCACAGTAATGTGGCAAGACTATTGCACTGGACATTATGCATGCACTACACCACACAAGTAGCGGAGAAGCTTTGGAAAGCAACTACAAAACATTGACAATGAAAAAGTTCAGCTCAGTAGTGCAGGTAAGGTAAAAGTGAAGGGTGCAACTGCCCTGGGTAAAGTGTTGGGGGGCACAATGAACAGATTCCAATATCTGGTTAATGCATACTAGCTTTTAAAAGCTACTATTGCATTTATCAAACCTGAGTGCTGTAGTGATTCATGTGCACTATGAACTGTAGCAAGCAGTTTGCTACACTTTAAAAAGAAAACTTTTTTTGTTGTTTTTTTAAACTAAATTGACAAGGAGGGGGTCAGAAGCAGGGTGAAAAAAGGGGCCAGACTGGCTGGGGTAAGAAGAGTCTGTGTGCCTGTCTGTGCATCTCATGTAGAAGGAGCAGACTTTTTTTTGGAGGTGCTAAGTTGCTATACCAAAGCAGGGTGCTGGTTGAGCAAGCTATGCTTTTGGTTCAGATCAGAGGATCATCCAATATCAACCAATATGAAAACAGATGCAAGAAATACAGATGTAATCCAAGAAAAAAGACAAAAGTAGCATTGATCACCGAAATAGCTAAATTCAGTGATTATAGTGTCTTATAAACTGAAAAGGGTCTACTTCACTTCACCGAAATCCCATTTCAGTGAAACTCATTTCACAAGACTAAATAGCAAACCAAAGAAACAATCTAGCAAAAGTAAAGCCTACCTCCTTCCACAACTTAAACAAGTTATTTATCCTCTTAACAGAAACCAGACAATATAAAACCAAACTAAGTGGGGGCTATGCCCCCCACCCACAACTATATATATTAACTCTAGGTCACACTATAGTGGAGATGAGGGCATGTAATCTTTACTTGCCTCATAGTACTCTACACACTGCCACATCAAGTATATAGCTTACAGTTCAGTGAAATGACCTTTAGGTGATTTGGTCTCAGTGAAATGGGATTTCTGTGAAGTAAAGTAGACCCACTGAAACACACAGTTATAAAATACCAGCATTTATAAGTAGAGACTAGAGCAAAGTGGAAAAGGGAGAGATTTACAAAAATTGAAGGATCAACAGGACTAAAATATTTGCAAGTGCACTTATTTTTCAGACGATACATGTAACCCTGTCCTAACTACAAAATGAGTTAACTTTGGTTACATTACATGTGCTGTCAAGAGTACTATTGGCAAAAAAACACTAAAGCTATTGTAATTTCATGAAGTTTAATTGTATCCTGACTCAGGAATGAGGGTCCACTCCTGTCACAGTATTAGAAACCAAAAACATAGGGGGATTCCCTGTGCTTGTCCCACTGACTTCCCGCTTTTCTGTCACCTGCAGTAAGTCATTTGATATTCAGCCTGTGTCTTCTCTGCTGCTACAGAAACAGCAACACGCTCAAGCTGTAATTTGACATTCAAAACACTGGCCTCGGTTCTTTTTCTGAAACTTAGATAACATTGTTTATTTTGCTATCCATTTTGTTTTAACAACAAGGCAGCAGATTTAACACGGATTTGCAAGGAACACAAAGAATGGGGTGTCAGAAATAACACCCCTTGGAATATTTAAAGGGCAGCTTCTAAGTCGCATGTGACCCGAGTAGAAGGTTGCTTTAATACACAAAGTTTTCATTTCAATGAATATCTTCATTCCTTACTACATGCCTATGTAATTTTTCTGATTTCATATATTTGACAAAGAAATCAAAGATTAAAACACTTTTTAGTTCAGTACCTGAGCCAGACAAACTAACAGTTTTCCTAGACTGCCATTCCGTGACTGGCAGGAAGAATAGCTTGGCATTTTTTTTTTTATATTTTTTAATCAATCAACTTTTACACATATGATATTAAACAAGTCACATATGGAAATGTGTTAATGTGTTTTGCTTGCAAACCTATCCCCTGCAGACAAGATTTTATTAATTTATTCTCCAATTATCTGCAAATACAATTAAGGCCTGTGGTAGTGTTGGGGGGGGGGGCAGTGCCCATCTCTGCACTTATTCAATGGAAGGCAGTGAAACTGATTCTGAATCAGATGCCAGCCCATTGTAGGATGCACATGCAAGTATGCCTTTATGTAGGAAAACAAAATCTGGTTAAAAACTGGAACAAGACGGACATGCAAACTCTATGTAGAAGGTACCCTAACCAAAAACTAAATGGGAGAACCAACATATTTAAGACATACCCCATGTGTTATCTTTTGCACCACTAGGCTATCCATGCTGGATATATTATAATATAAAATTTTATTATTAAAGCAATTATTTACCAGACAGATTAATTAAAGCACAATTACTCTAGTTGAATTCAACAAAATTTCTGGTTTGCTCATGCTATGCGAACTAAGTATGAATTTAAATATTGCCTGGAAAATTCTGCAATAAGTTACTGATTTTTATTAAAAAAGTGGGAAAGATGGAAAAACAAACCAGAAATAATTAAAATGATAAATCTATGTTGGGAAAAGTTCTGAATACCATTGTCTGCATTATTTCTTATTTAGGCACATTTCATTAACAAATGAGAAGAGCAAGGCAACACTACATCACATGTTTATGTTACTTACTGTAGTGATTTTTCTTTTTTACTTGTTCATTAGCTTACTGAGGAAAAAAGTGCACAGATAATGTTTTACCTTTGGGAGAAATGTGTGTCATTGACTGATATCATGAATGGCTAAGTTCAGTGTTTCTGCAAACTTGAGAGCAATGATCATTTTAAATGTCAGCTGGAAACAGCTAAATGCTGACTGCACCAAGAGTGATGAAGGCAGTTAGACGATGCTACTGTGCACGTATCAGTTTAATAGAGCAGTGTGTTGCCTTTGGCTTTATTGCAGCACACGGATCAAGGTTTAGCTTCCTAAAGATTCACTGCATCACTTGTTATGCAGTAAGTTTGTCACCAAGTAACTGGATGTACTCCTGGGGAAAAAAACATATGACCCCTGCATATGATATGTTTAAGTGCCCTCTATTACAACTCTAATATAACCCTATTCCACCTACAACACTGGGAGGTCATGCTAACATGTTAACTTGGATTTTATTGTATATGGCATACTTTGTCAGATTTACATAAATACACACAAATATTTCAGTCATTAGCTATAATGCCCTTCTACCCTCCCAATACCCTCAAAAACAGTTATCCCCATAACAAGTACCCAAGTGTTCTTAAAAATATCTAAAATAGTGCTTGCTTTAGTGTAATATGGTAGTCTACTCCAGGTATCAGCTATTCATTCAGACAAGCAATTAGTACATCTTATATTCGTACATAATTTTTAATTTAAAATTTGTTTACCAGGGTAAAGCACTGATCACAAATCATTAATCGGCCAGGGAACAGCTCTTTAATGAGATGTAATGAAAATACATAGCTGCACAAATACCATTATTGGCTAGCAAAAATGTAAACAGCGCATGCAATTGTAATATACATTTACAATAAATTAAGAAGTCTCATTTAGAAAGTGGTGTGTGTGTGTGATAATTACACCAGTCTGCCTTAAGTGGGATGGAATAGATAGTTGAGCAGCTTGAAGGATAATTAGCAGCACAGGTTGCCAGATGCTTCCCTTTACTCTGATACCCCAAAGGTAGTTGTCTCCAAGTGTCTAATACACAACTAAGTAAGGTCTCCTCTTAAATATCTGTAAGCGGCACTTTACAAGGTTATATATTTTAATCTTTCATAATAAACTTTTATGTCCATAGCTGCTGATGGAATATTTCTAGTACGTTCTTTCAAATTTAGTGATGCTAATTTTCTTGTAAGGTCTGCATGTTATTGTTCTATACTTTAGTTTGTGTCTAATGTAGCTTGTAAACAATTTCCTCTCAGCATATTTCTTCGACTTCACAAATCTTTTTATATAGCCTATAGTTTTGTAACCATCGTTAAGCAATTGGTTGATATCCCTATAGTTTTATAACTATATCTTTAACCTATTTGCTGATATCAGTAGAAACTCAGTCAGATCTGTCCACACAACTGATTTGCTTAAATGAATCTACAGTTTTGGTCACTATTTTATATTAAATATTCACACTTTTGTCTTTTCCAGATCTTACATGCTTAGACTGTATTTATTAGCATATTATTCTCATGTGCCCAGTTAATCAATTTAGTCAAGTTCTTTTGCAAGCATTCCCTAGCCATAACAGATTTAATCAATTTTCCCATTTTCAAGTCATTTGCTTACAGATTGTAGAATACCCCAGATGAAAAGTATAAAGCAGGAAGATGCAACCTAAACAAGTATGGACCCAAGACACAGCTCAAAGACACCCGGATTAAACTTAGAATTCTACCTCTCCAGTTGCTGTATGAGACTGTAGTTGTAAGCCATGAACTTAAATCCTCTCAAGGCTACATAATTGCAATAATTTCAGTGTTTTAATTATGACTATCAAAGGCTGAAGATTGCTCACTCTTGCTTAATACAAACTCTATGAAGCATTACTAAATTGTGGCATCTGACAAAAGAAGTGACCATAATTATGCATTCATAAAACAGGCAGTCACAAAGTTGCATACAAAATATTACAGTTTTCTGACCAAATGAGAATGTGTCACAAGCCATGATAAAATTGATACAAGAGGCATACAAAATGATTGGTCTTATTCAATAAAGTAGAAACAATTAACATACTCAATTATTTTATATGAAAAAGCATAAAAAAGGTCAACATCCACTACAATTTTCACAATAGAACTGACATGGGATCTCGAATGAAGACTGCTAATTATTTTCTGGCAAACAGCCTTTCAGTGGCTACTTCTGGTAAAAATTTTTATCCAAGTTACCCCCACATGTACAAGATTGTAATGTGTTTCTGCTATTTTATATGTCTGTCTTAGTGAATCCATGTTCACCAATATTAATGCAACCGTATCTGGACTCCCATGCACGTTTTCCTCTGGTATTGCATTAAATAAATGGTTTAAAGCCTTGCAATGTCCTACACTATTTTCATGCATATCCAAATCTATGCATCTCTCTATGTATCGATATCCAGATGCACAGATATTGAGATGCATGAGGAGAAAATGATATCTTGTCATCTGTTATGAAAGTGCTTACTGTATATCTATATATTTATGTGCATATTTTCCTGTGCATTTTGGTAAAAAGGTAAAATGAAATGCATTAAGATTACATACTAGGTTAGTCACAGGCTTTCTGGGTGGCAAGGGTGAGGTGGAAACAGTCATCAGCAGCTCTACCTTGGAGAGAGGGGCTGGGAATGGCCTGTATGTTGGCCCTATTAGAAAGACCTAGTTCACCCCTCTTGAATTCAATGGTGCACTACATATTGGGGGTAAGCCATGCAGTAACATGCAAGTGCTGCTACTCATGGCAAGTATTTATGGAAATCATTCACATCCAGAAGGAGGCAGTTTGGTACCCAATACAGAAGAATCCCAAATTTCACAGTAGATGACAGCACCTCCCCTAAGACAGGATTCTTGTTTCACATGGAATTAACTACCAGGCTGTGGCCTCTGTGATAAAAGATAATCAAATAGGGTGACTGAATGTCATCATGAGATGGGGACCAACAAAATTAAATAGCAAGACAAAGCAATATATCATGCTTATTAGTCATAGCCAAACATTACATTCTCAGTGTTTCTTTCAATACAGGTTGACTCAAGACTTCTGCATAGGGTCCAGTGCACTGGCTATGAATAAGCTTATAGTATGAGCTATTCTTGTGCATGGCCAACATGACTACAAGTAACCAGGAATAACTTTCTGTGGCATGAAACTATACTGAACACTGAAGTTAAATCAGATGAAAATAGATTCAGCAAAGTTTATCTTAATCAAACATAATGGAAGATTTGAGAGAAAACCTCCAGATATGCCCATCTAGGGGAAGATTGCCACCAGAAGGCACTAAAAATAGCCATAAAATATTTTGTCCTTATACATTAAGCTTGCTGTCTTAATATGACCAAGATATTTCATATAAAATGAAATTAAATGCATTTATTATTAAACTAGATTCTAATCCTCATCTTTTTACTTAAAGGTACAGTTATATTAGCATGTTAATATTTCTTAAACATACAAAGACATATAAATGCTTTCAAATCTAGCATTACATTCAAACCTGTAGGGTATATGTAATCCACTCGCGAATTTCCAAAATCATACACATACGGAAAGTTATTCATGATAGCTTCATGGTCTCAATAATATTTGCTCCATCTCTTGAGGTTGATCTGCACTTGCATGAGCATAGGATCATAGGTGTACATGAACCTAACCACCAAAACGGCCTTCAGAATCCTAGCAGTGCAACCCTAATATGTCCCATAAGTTATGTTTTAGAGGTTTATAAAGGAGGGGATTGTTAGTTATGACATGCTTTATATCAGACCCATGGGTGCCAGACCAGGGGTGAATTTTCTATGTGCGGTCCAAGTTCTGCTTAAATACGGTTGCAGAGGGATTTTGGAACAGGCTCCTCATCCATATGAAAGAGAACAGAAATTTTCAGAAATACATATTCTACTTATTTCACAAGCAAAATGTACGTCTTTAGATCTACTAGTTCTGATGCAGTTTAACAGATGTGCAAAAGATTCAGACGAGGGTCTGGGGATGGCTCGTATGCCAGGCACAGATCACCTCACAGCAGTCAATAGCAGAACAAGTATAGAGAGGACTTTGAGGCAATCTACATAGGACACTGTTTATGTTTTGTATTCTTTTGGGATGGAACATTTGTGAATGTTCCAGTTGCTGCATGTGTTGAGTCAGGTACTTATCAAAGGGGGCATTATATTCAATGATGGGTCTGATGATGGCAAAGTATAGTGGTATGATTACTTTCCTGGACCTAGATGCCATGCTCTTATAAGTTAAGCAATATAGATCTCTTAACTACCTACTGTCTGCATGTGTTCTCAGATCCCTAAATAGTGGGTCAGCTATAAGGGGAGTTTTATCAGGTGGCTGACTTTTCAAAATGTATTATATTCCATTTTAAGCAGTAGATTTGGCACCAGTCATTAGTCTGTGTTAGACTCTCTTGTAAGAGGTCTGCATATTTTGGAGGGGGGGTTCTATGAGTGCTCCAAGTCTGAAATATGCAAACTTGGTCAGCCAGAGGCCTTTGACATTGGCCTCAGCTTTCGAGAAGTAGATGCCAAAGAACATCAGGCCCAGCAATAACCCTTAAGTACTCCACTAGTGACCAGCCTCTTTGTGGAGGTGGTCTCACCATTTGTAACTTCCTAGGTCCTGTGAGCCATATGGCTATCCAGCAGGTTTATACAAGGGTTTAAGCCTAATTCTGTAAATTTGTTAATGTTTGAGTGGGGGTATTGTATCAAATGCCTCACCCATGTAAAGACAAGCATTATGCACTGTTTTACCCTCATCCATTGCCTTGATGACCTTTTCAAAGAAGTCTACCAGGTTCAGTGAGCATGACCATCCTTTGACAAAGGCAAACTGGGATGGGTCCAGTGTCTGAAAGTCTCCTGCGTCTTGTTGATCATTTCATTGATGCTTCTTTCCATGGTTTTGCATGAAAGATTAATCAGACTAATGGGTATGTAGTTTTCAGGACCTGTTGATGTCTGCTCTTATGAAAATGATATGACCACTGCAGTCCCCCAGTCTTGTGGCATGAAGCTGGTTTTGAAACCATAGTTAAGTATCAGCTCCAGTGGCTCTAATTACAATATACTATAATATAAACATTACAAAATATTCAGGGGGCATTCCAGGAAATTATTGGGGCCCACTGAGGTTGCATTCTTAGCCTTGGCAATAACATTTAGGCCATTTTCTATAAAGGTATTTCTTGGGAGGATGGCTTGGGGTGAGTGGGCATTAAAGTTGGAGCTGAATTTGTCTGCCAGCAGATTTGCTATATTTATTTTATTTAAAGCTTCTTTGCCAAGATAGTCCATTGGGCCACGCGGAACCCATTTTCAATGGAGTAATGGGGAGAAAAGCTCCAGAAAATTACAAATTACAGATTTAACATAAGAGTACGGTATTAGAGAAATGTAATGTGCACAAATGAAGCAAAATTAAACATAGAGAAACGCATATTAGTAGAGTGCACATATTAGTACAATGCAATAAGTATGATTTACAAATAAAGTTTTAACAGTATAAACATATTAGCACAATGCAATAACAGAAACAGTCTACATTTTATAACAGTTATGCTAATTCATGCAGTTAACTTCAAGGCTACTGAATTGTACCATTCTAGGAGTTATGCTAATTCCTCGAGTTTATTAGGGGTACAAAACAATGGGAGGCTATTATGAATTATAGCTTAGACAGTAGCTATAGTGTAGGGAGATTATGTGGGGTGGGAGCAAGAGCATTCCCATGGTAAAGTTAGGTATGTGCGAAGTAAGGTTTTGAATGAAGAGACGCTGCTGGTGGTGCGGATGAGAGGTGGGAGGGAATTACAGTGGCATGCTAGAGAGAAGGACATTAGATGTTTGCCTGATGGACGGGCAGATTTATGCAGTTCAATTAGATTTTGGGAATTAGATCTCAAACGTCTATTTGGTTGGTGCATTTTAAAGGTGGTGGCAAGAGAGGGACAGAGAGAGGGGTGAAAAGATTGTGTGCTTGGACAAGATGAATACAGATGAGGTAATTGGACAGCTCGAGCCAATTCAGTTGGTGTAGGGCAGTGGATGGGAAATGGATCTAAGGCCAGTTGCAAATTTTATTTTATTATAGCAAGAGGAGAGTTTAGTCTTGAGGGAGGATTGCAGGTTAGTAAGGATAGAGGCACCGTATAGGAGGGATGGGATAAGGTAAGTGTTGGCGAGGGTGAGCCTAGTGGAAGGAGAGATGCAACGATTGTGGTGGTAAAGTATGCCTATTTGTGTGTGTTTTTGATATTTGCCTGTAGAAGATCATCAAACTTTAGTTGGTCATCGATCAGGAATCCTAGTAGTTTAGCATTAGAGACTATTTCATCATCTTCTTTCGGCTGTTCCCATTAGGGGTCGCCACAGCGGATCTTCTGTTTCCATTTCTTCCTGTCCTCTGCATCATGCTCTTTCACACCAACCACCTGCATGTCCTCTCTCACCACACCCATAAACCTTATTAGGCCTTCCTCTTTTCCTCTTACCTGGCAGCTCCATCCTTAGCATACTTTTCCCAATATACCCAGCATCCCTCCTCAGCACATGTGCAAACCAACACAATCTCGCCTCTCTTGCTTCGTCTCCAAACTGTCCAACCTGAGCTGACCTTCTAATATACAGATTCCTAATCCTGTCCATCCTAGTCACACCCAGTGCAAACCTAAACATCTTTAACTCTGCCACATCCAGCTCTGACTCCTGCCTTTTTGTCAGTGCCACCATCTCCAACCCATATAACATAGCTGATCTCACTACCCTCTTGTAGACCTTCCCTTTCACTCTTACTGGTACCAGTCTGTCACAAATCACTACTAACAGACTTCTCCACCCATTTTATACCCCGTCTGTACTCTTTTCACCTCTCTTCCACACTCACCATTACTCTGAACTGTTGATCCCAAGTACTTAAAGACTCCGACTATTTCGAGAGGAGTATTATTTTGACTGGTGACTGAGAATGAGTTTTTATCTAGGGTGGTGGTTCTGGAAGCAGTAAATATCATGAGTTTAGTTTTAGTAGCATTGAGTGCTAGATTTTTGTCCATCATCCAATGCTCAGTGGAGGAGAAGGCATCTTGGGTTAATTTAACTAGGGTAGGTATAGAAGAGGCAGAGCAGATTGTTGAATCGCCGGCATATTGGACAAGGTTGGCATTTGGGATTGCTTGGTAGAAATAGTTTATAAATATATTGAACAGAAGGGGGCCTAAAATTGAACCCTGGGGGACACCTGTGGGAGTATTGAGAAAAGGGGAGGTGGCTTTTTTCGATCGGACAGCTTCTTGCCTGTTTGAGAGGTAACTGGTAAACCAGTTAATAGAGGAGTGGGATAGATTTATTTTGGAGAGTTTAGTGAAAAGGTTATGAGATACAATGTTGAACGTCTTAGAGAGGTCAAGGAGGAGAGTGGACACTATGTGACCAGTGTCACAGCCCTTATTACCCGTTTCTAGGAAGGAGAGGAGAGCTGTGGTAATGCTGTGGCCAGGTCTGACACCATGTTGAGTAGGGGTTACAAGTTGGTTGTTTATGAGGTAAGGTAGAAGTTGTAGATGGATGCATTTTTGGGGAAGTTTAGAAATGGGGGCTAAGAAAGCAATAGGTTGAAAGTTTGAGATATTGTTACCACCTTTACGGAATGGAGTAATAAATATTTTTTTCCAGATCTAGGGAACTTGACATTCAACAGATTAATTTATAAGAATGCAGATGGGAAGAGCTACCAGTGGAAGTATGGAGGTGTTTAGGTGAAATGGCAGTGGAGTTTTTAACTAGATTGTTTAATGAAATCTTGGAAAGTGAAAGGATGCCTGAGGAATGGAGAAAAACTGTTTTGGTAAAGTTTTTTTTAAGAATAAGGGTCACGTGCAGAGCTGTAGTAACTACAGAGGGTTTAAATTGATCAGTCACAGCATGAAGTTATGGTAGAGCAGTGGAAGCTAGGTTAAGAAGGGCGGTGATTAGTGATCAGCAGTATGGTTTCATGCCAGGAAAGAGCACTACAGATGCAATGTCTGCTCTGAAAGTGTTGATGGAGAAATACAGAAGGTCAGAAGGAGTTGCATTGTGTCTTTGTGGACTTAGAGAAAGCATACGACAGGTTGCCTAGAGAGGAATTGTGGTATTGTATGAGGAAGTCGGGAGTGTCAGAAGTATGCAAGAGTGGTACAGGATATGTATGAGGGTAGTGTGACAGCGATGAGGTCTGCGGTGGGAGTGAGGGATGCTTTTAAGGTGGAGGTGGGATTACATCAAGGATTAGCTCTGAGCCCTTTCTTATCTGCAATGGTGATGGACAGGTTGACAGATGAGATCAGACAGGAGTCCCCGTGGACTATGATGTGATATGTAGTGAGAGTAGGGAACAGGTGGAGACGACTCTGGAGAGGTGGAGAAATGCTCTAGAGAGAAGAGGAATGAAGGTTAGCAGGACTAAGACAGAATATATGTGTGTGAATGAGAGGGAGGATAGAGGAATGGTGAGGATGCAGGGAGTAGAGGTGGCGAAGGTGGAGGAGTAAATATTTGGGATCAACAGTTCAGATTAATGGAGAGTGTGGAAGAGAGGTGAAGAAGAGAGTACAGGCAGGATGGAGTGGGTAGAGAAGAGTGTCAGGAGTGATTTGTGACAGGACGAGTACCAGTAAGAGTGAAAGGGAAGGTCTACAAGAGGGTAGTGAGACCAGCTATGTTATATGGGTTTGATACAGTGGCATTGACAAAAAGGCAGGAGTCAGAGCTGGACATGGCAGAGTTAAAGATGTTAAGATTTGCACTGGGTGTGATGAGGGTGGACAGGATTAGGAATAAGTATATTAGAGTGTCAGCCCAGGTTGGAAGGTTTGAGACAAAGCCAGAGAGGCAACATTTTGTTTGTTTGGACATATACTGAGGAGGGATGCAGAGTATATTGGGAAAAAGATGCTAAGGATGAAGCTGCTAGGTAACAGGAAAAGAGGAAGGCCTAAGATAAGGCTTATGGATGTGGTGAGAGGAGACATACAAGTGGTTGCTGTGACAGAGTAAGATGCATAGGACAGGAAGAAATGGAAACTGATGATCCACTGTGGTGACCCCTAATGGGAGCAGCCAAAAGAAGATGGGAAGAGCTATGCCTTCTGCGGCAACTTAAGAAAAATGAGGTTCATCATCAGGGGCACTGGAGTCAGGTTTCAATATATATAACTTTGTTACTTAGTGTTTTAAATTCATTAAAGGTGGTAATAGTTTTATTTTGAGTAGCATTTCCAGGCTATATCCTGGAATCGCATGGCTAGTAAGGTACATTTGGTTAGCCAAGTACAGGATTGCCTCATGTGTTTTGTTTTCAGAGGGGCAAAGGAGTCAAGCAAGTTGAGAAAAGTTGAGTTTCTCCTGGTTCAGTGAATGTGGCACCATTAAAACACCATTTCAGCAGACAAAGGCAATGTTGTTTGTTTTTGCCTGGAAGGCTATAGAGACCTCACAATTGGTTTCATTGAACTGAAGTGGCCCTTTAGTTGCCTGTTTAATCTGATCATAGAGCTCTTATCTTTTGGAAATTGCACTTCTGATTATAGCCATAATTGTTTCTTTTTTATATAACCTATTTAATTTGGGATACCACCAGGGTGGTTTGTTTTTGAACTTAGTTTTGGGCAAACTTCTGGTAGGTGCAGCAGCCTCTTTGCAGCCAATCACAGTTGTACAGAGTTTCAGTGAACAATTCTGCAGAAGCTTATGTGCTCTCTGGGTTTGAAGGCTCACTAAATTTTGATAGACCATCACAAGCGTAGAGTTTCAAAGTGAAAGCACTTATCCCGTTTTACTCTGCTTCAGCATCTTATTTTATGCCAGTGTCTTTCTTAGAAAAGATTTGAACTTTATGTTCTTACTCTCAATCCTTTTATTTATAGTTTGCTTCATTTGGGACCAAATTTTAGCTGTTGTGGTGTTTCTCTTTTTATCGCTTAATAAAATGTAGCTTGCTTTGAAATAGTTCCTGTTACTGGGTTTACCCAAGTTGATTTTAAAGTTGAGGGAGATCACTTTAACGTTGGACCTCACCAGGGACAATGCAACATGGGGGGGGCGGGGGTCGGTTTACGGCATTCTCCCATATTTGAGCATTCCAGATCCAGTATACTGGAAACCCTAGTGAACATAATCACCAACTGGATAAGGGTGTTTTTGTTTATGAAGTCCAGGAATCTCTTTGCCTACTGATATGAGGCTAGGTAGGATTCCCAGTCTATAGAGAAGTAAAGTCCCCCATGAGTAAGTTATTAGGTTGGATGGTTTGTGTCCAGTAGATTGAAGTAAGGGGTATGAGTTTGTGGGAGATGGTGTGAACAATAGCTTGCTAGTAAATACTATGGGATTTTATCTTTGGTGACCCTGATTTGAAGAAACTCCAACAGGTCATCCTTTTCAACCAACCTAGAAGTAATGATCATTAATGATGTATATCAAGACACCCGAGTAGTAAAACCTTGAAGTTCAGTTGTGTTGATTTTGCTTTGTGTGTAGGTTTGCCAATTTGGCATTGCCTAAAAAGGTTATTTGAAGGAAGATAGTTTTAGCCAGCATTCAACAGCTTAGAAGGAACAGGTGCAGACCATGTGTGGCAAAGTAATTTGATCTGTTAGCCCTTAGAAAGACACCGGAAACTCAGCCAATTGAGTCATTTTTTATTTGTATTATGGAATCATACATAGTAAAGGTAATATTCTGCTCGATTAGACAGATCTATAATGAGTCTCTTCACAGTCTATGGAGGTACGTCTCAGCTCATTTACACCTACGTGGACTATGATGGAATCATGCTGGTACCGGTTAGGTATTAAACTGCTTGTTGCAGATCACTCTTAGCATAAGGTGAAGTAACCTTGACTTGAATATAATAGAGTTTGGATGTTGTGGGTGTTTGCACCCTCAACATAGTGGGTGCAGGTGAGCTCATCACACAGAAAAATGCTTATTTTGTAATTGTTGCTACTGAACTAAGCAGTGCAAATAAATAAACACAATGTTCAAAAATCTAACAAAACATCTACAGTTTAAATAATTATAACTAACTAGACATAATATAAAATGTACGTTAAGAATCGATACAAGTTATATGACCATCATTTAATATTTAGAGAAATGCTAGGCAGTTTGTAGAGAAATTAAGGTAAGTTAGTCCAATATAAACAGGAATTGTAATATAAAATGAGGGAAAAACAGGCTTATGGTATATTTAGATAGAAAGTCAGGGTAGAGAATTTGATAGTAGAGAAGTGATAGTAGAGAAGTGAGAGTAGGGAGGTATAAGGAATGAAAAGTCACGTGTTCACATTTAGGGATATATCATGGTTCTGAGCAACATAGCCAGATTTTAGGTAGGAAGTCCTTCAATATGGTTTTGAAAGATGGGAGGGAGGGGTACTGACCTGATGGATACAGGTAAGACTTTACGGATTCCTCTCCTTGTCTGTCTACATCATACCTCTCAAAATGTACAGATTTTCACAGAATGTCCACATTTTTTTACTCGTATGTTTGGTATGTTCCTCATAAATTTTTTTTTTTTTTTTTTTCACAAATCACATATGATTTAAGGGGTTAAGGTAACTAAACATACATTTGAATTTCAGACTTCATATCCTTCAAAAAATGCGTGGTAACAAATCCTGTTATTGTAGCAACGTTCCAAGTGTACAACAGCAATATTTAAAATGTGTCCCTACTTTCAGGCCCTGTCAGGGTTTGAGCAGATTTCTTGTGCGAAGAGGTTGAGAAGTATGGTCTACATAGGCAACTGAACTAGAACACGCATACCCATTTCCACTCACAACAGTTCCTTAAATTATAAAATGTATGCAATATTCAATGCTATAATAAGGGCACACTATTAATAGTGAGATATATGCTCGCATAACAAAAAAATAGAACAACCAGCAGGCTTCTCTTGAAGCTCAGGCTTGCATTTGTAATTCTCAAAACAGCAACCTAGTGTGAATATGGCATATTTACAAAATCCAAGTGTGACCCAGAGTATTTCTTTCACTACATGGTAGATGGGCATTCATCTGGAAAAAGAAAGGACCTAGTCTCATCAATTCTTTATGCAGTTTAGAACTGATTTGCCAACACAGCATCAAGATAAGTTGGACCCATTTCTGTGAGGTAATTACCACAGGTTTTGCATGTTCTATAAACATTAACATACTTCATAATTTTCAGTACAAATAGCTTTCCAAATGTAGTAGGGACTCATGTAGGACCGATGTAATCCACCAACTGCTTAAAACAAAAGCATAACAAAAATACATTTAACTCTGTAACCTAATTAAAAAGGTTCTAATGTGCAATAAAACTGCCTTATTATAAGCACATTCATGACAGAAAGAGGTTTGGGGGGAGGGGGGCAGTTAAACTTTTAGGCAACTCAAATGTTTCCTTGCATATTCCTTCTCCCCATCTGTGTAAGTTGTCTTACAACTGAAATTTACATATGCTCAATACCTTAACAGCTGTCCAGTCCTATGAACCCCATTTTCCAAATTTGTACCTTCAAAGAAACTCAATCAGCAAGTTTACGAAATTCTGATAACTCCTGACAGTGACGGGCTAATCATGGTTCATGAAAATCTATTTCAGTTTGTTAACTCAAATATGTTACCTCTCAAGTCTCACTATACCAACATATCAAGAGTCAATAACTATGCCCATTCCAAAACGTAGCTTACCATTAAATACCTATAGTTACAGACCAATTTCCTTACATCCCCACTACTTAAAGCTATATCCCTACAAACATATGACTAACTGTACAATTATGCATATCAATTAGTGTGGCTTTGTTACAGGAATGAGGAAACACGCCATATAATTGAACATTCATAATCTCAAACATATTTAACACCAGCAGAAGTGATCAAAACTCATTCGATCATTTCTGCCAGTGTTAAGTCTGTGCAAGATTGTGCACAGGGGAGATAGGAGAATTTGCCCTTTCCCCACTGTAGAGGAATACAAGTGTTGGTATATATAATTAGCAGGGGTGTGAGGTGCATCCCCTCCACAAAAGTACAATTAAATAAAGTCTTACCATAACAGTAACGTCCTTCTCTTCACTGTTGCAGTATTCTTTACCCAAGGTATTGCCTGCAAAGGACAGCCCAATGTTGAGCCACTATACCAAAGAGTTCAGTTGTTATAAGCATCATACATCACGCATATGCTCCCAGTGGAAGGCGTAGAGCATAAAGGTGACGAACAGATACACAGACAGAACTGAAAAAAAGTCCCAAGAACAAAAAGCCCTAAGGGACAAGAACATATGCACCCAGAAGGAGAAAAAGGAACAGAAAAGTGAGCCCTTCAGTCAAAAGAGCAAGAAAAGCAAAATGGCATGAGGTAGAGCAGGGGGGTAGAATGAACACTGCAACAGTAAACAGAAGGACATCTACTGTTAGAGTCAGAGTCTTACATGACTGTACTATGTTTTTCCATATCACTGTTGCCGTACTATTTACCAAAGGTAGCATACAAGAGCTCAAGAGGAAGCCTGAGAGGACGAAGGCCTAGAAAACCCCTCTACAAATGCATGCAAGAGAGCCCTGGCAAAGCCTACCCTAGAAATAACATCTGACTTGTAATGTTTAGTGAAAGTATGAACAGAAGACCAGATAGCAGCATCAAGGATGGAAAAGGTATCCAGACTCAAAGAGCAACTGCCTTAGTGGAAAGGAAACACTGTTAACATGAATTTAACAAAATGAAATGGCCTTAGAAATCCAGGATGAGATAGTTTGCTTAAAGACAGCCAGAGTCAAAGTCTTTGGATTAATGGAAACAAAAAGCTTCTCAGATTTGAAAACAGCTTTAGTTTTGTTCAGATAATATCCGAGCTGCGCTGTATATGCAAATCCAAGGTGTGAAGAGCCTTCTCACTGGCAGATTGAATAAAAGGAAAAAAGAAAGGAAGATGAATGGACTGATTAAGAGAACTCATTGACCACCTTGGGAATAAAAGGAGGATAAATACAAATAGATCCCCCGTCTCTGTGGAAAGCAAAGAAAGGGAAATAGCCATGAGCCTAAGGTTGGGGAACTCTCTTGGCAGAAGTGAGGGCTAAAAGAAAAGCCTTCCAAGTGAGACGTTGTAAGGAAGTTGAAGAAGCAGGCTCAAAAAGGATGGGGAGTCAGTTTTTCAAGCATTAAAACTGAAGCGTGATATGAAGGCTGCATTTAAAACTGCTTGAGCTAAAATCTAGAAGCCAGAGGAACAGCTAATGGCTGAAAGGTGAGCTTTAACTGAAGAATATGCCAATGCAGCATGGAGCTCATCATTCAAATGAAATATCCAGAGGAAGTCACTGATAGGGGATCCTGATGGGGAGGAAGGCACCAAGCAGAAAACCCCTTTCATTTGGACATGTACAATTTCCTGATAATGGGTGTACTAGCCTTCTGCAGAACCCAAAGCATGCCCTTGGAAAAGAGATTCTTGATCCCTTTCAGGAACCTATCGCCCAATAAGAGATCCCTTACCTTGAGTGAGAAGATCCATCCAGTGAGGTAACCTGTGGTGATTAACCCTGGCCAAGTGAGAAAAAAAGGATGGGAATCCAATCCTGCCTGGGCCAAATGAGAATCACTAGCAAGATTTATGGGAGAGTTCTGCCCGATTTTGTGCAAGACTTGTGGTAACAGAAATGGAGGAAGTCCTACAGAAACATTACCTTCAAAGGAAAAGACCAGATATCCACTTTCCAAGGCAGAAGATTTGGGACTCTAACAGAATACAGGAAGCAGTCTGTTCAGAGTGGAGGAAAAGATCTACCTGAGGATTAACCCACCAATGGACAAGACCAGTTACACATCTCTGTGAAGCATGCATTCATGAGGCTGTGTGCTGGACCTGCTCAAGGAGTCTGCCACTAGATTGTAGTCCAAGGGAATGTAATCTGCCTGAAAACAGAGACCTCATCTCCTTTATACTGATGTGGTCTGACCTCTGATGAAGATGCCAGGAACCCTGACCCTTGAAGGGGGCCACAAGAGGCACCCCACCCCCTGTCTGAGGAGTCTGTAAGAAGCTCCCGAGTTTGAACTGGAGCTTGAAAAGGAAACCCTGGGTTGAGAGAAAGTTGATGAATCCACCACTGAAGCTCAAGCTTGTGATTGGGAAGGAAAGGTACTAGGAAGTACAGTGGATGGCAATGTTGGAGCCACACTGACTGGAGGTACTACTGAAGCTCGCTCATATGGAGACTAGCAAGACGGAGCAAGGGAATAGTGGAAGACATGAACCAAACAACTCTGGCATCTGTTTACACCAGGGAATTTCTCAAAGGATGCTGTTATTGGAAGAAGGCAATTAGAGAGAGAACCTTGCGGGCAGACAGGGATGTCAGCATGAGAACCATCTGAAGCCTGCAGATGAGGAAATTATTATTCTGGGAAGGAATCAGAGCCAAGAAGCTTAGGATGAACCCAAAAAGTCTAATGGGGAAGTGGCACACTTGAGATCCTGATGCTGGGAGAAGGAACTTGAGTAATCTAACCATCTACATAGGGAAAGATCTGAATTCCTTGAACCCTGCAAAAAGCAATCACATGAGAGTGGCATTTGGTGAATACATTTTGGACAGTAGAGAGCTCAAATGGCAAAGCATAGAATTAAAAATGCAAAGATGAGACAGAGAAGTGTAAACATTTCCTGAATAGAGGATGGATGGGAATGCAAAAGTATGCATCCTTGAGATGCAGAGACAAGAAAGGCTGGTAAGAGGAGGAAACATTTGCAGAGAACATCGGAAAGGAAGAAATCTTGAGAAAGGTGTTCAGCCAGGAAAGATCCAGAATTGGTCTCCAAGTAGCCTTGTTTCATGGGACCAGAAACATCCTGGATTAGAATCCCTTACCCATTCAGGCAGGTGTGATGTCCCTCCTCTGGCCCAGTAAACAAGGAACCTCAATCCTCACTACTGAGGCCAGTGGGGAACATTCACTTTGGGGGAAAACAGGCACACAGTATTTTCATATAAAGCACTCTGCACAAAGCAAAATTTCCCTTAAGCGAACACAGGCAATGAACATTCCTGTCATGGGGTGGGGCTTTCTCTCCAGGACCCAAATAAGACACCATCCTGACCATTATAGTGAAGAGTCCTTAGCTGGGTGTCCCAAGCCAAATCTTCCACCACACTCTGTGAAATCAGTGCTATGAGAGTCCATGCACAAATTAACTGTCCCACACACATTTGATTTTCTCACACACACTCACCTGGGAATGGCTGACACAGCTTACCCACTCTGCCACCTCCACCCAGACTAAGCTAGATTTACTGCCAGCAGAACACCTGAAGCCAGCTATTTCTAAGGCTCTTACCAGGGTAACCAATTACACTAATAAAATTAAGATTTGTACAAATGGTAGTGTTTAACCAATCATATGTTTGGGTTAATATGTATGGGTAGTTATACCTGACTAGAAACAGGTTATAAGGAATATCTTTGTGCGCATTTGTCATTAGAGTAGTTGTGTATACATCATGTTATTTTTTTCATTCTTAAATTGCCTCTGTACTCTGCTAAACTAATACCCCAAATTTTGTTTAGGTTGTATGTGTGTTTTCTGAATGACAGTTTTCTTTGAGTCAATAAGACTTTCAGGAACATGGAGCCACAGTGCCACTAAATAAATGCAAGTACTCTCAAATGTTAAATATTTTCTAAAAGGCCAGTCAAAATGAAAGTGTTAGATATATTTAATAAATAATAAAACAAGCATGAAAATGCTGATAATCTATTTACAATAAACACCAGAGTTTCAATCACAGGAAATTTAACAGACAGATGGAAAGACACAGACAGATATTAAAAAAATACACTTCTCTTACTATACTTTTCTATCTGACTGAATTGCTGTTCCCTACTTAATTACTAAAGCAAGGCAAGATGACCATGGAGGAGTGTCTTGTCAGGTCCAAAAACAGGTGCACACCACACATCTCTCACTAGTATTCAAATACAATTTCAGTGCTGGCTACAGAATGACTTCACATCTGGTCACCTGACTCTCTCACACACTACCCTTTTACTAGAAAAAAAGCCAGGATCTGGCATGGATGTGTCAATACACAGAATGTTATCCAAGGTATATTACAGTATGGTGAAACTGTAAACATTCAAACACTTCCACCCTTCCTGCAGAAACTAAAACAATTGCTACCCCAGGGTAACAATTAGTTCACCACTAACAGAGCAGGATCCAAGTCCAAGCTTTTCATAGACAGTGTATCTAGCTGCATTCAGACCTACGAGATAAAATCTTTATGGCACAAAGTCATTTAATTTCAGGCTATTTTTCTTAAGGTTAGCTAGGCTGACCCCTTCCCCTTCCAGTATCCTCTGTTAAAATATATGCATTTCATCAGTTACAATGATAGAGTCACACATGTATATTTTTCTGTTCTGCAGGACCCACTGTTGGAACATTTTTAACACAAGCAACTTTACAAATAAATTTGTAAACTTAAGCATCTGGTACAAATCAGTTTGATATTCAAATGATAATTCTTTACAAAATTCCAGCTAGGTATTCTGCCACGTGTTACACATGTACTCCCCCCCCCCCCCAGTGCAGCTGGGCACTACCTCACATCTCTCCCCAGTTTGAAGACTTGGGCTAATTTTTTCAAGTGACCCTAGAGGAATGCAGTTTGAGAGAAATGAGCCTGTCTTGAGACCCCATCTGCATTGGCATTACTGATCCCACTATGGTGCTGCAATGTCAAGCCATATGCCTGCAACCTATCATGCCATATGCCTGCAACCCTAGACTCAACCTTAACTTGCCATTTTGCTGGCTGGCTTGATATAGCCATGTTAAGGGATTGTGGTCTAACCACAGTGAATTTCCTTCCATACAGATAGGGCTGACGTTTTTGCAGTGCCCATACTATGGCTAGACATTTTCTCTACAGCTACATAACATTCATCCCTGGGTTGGAGTCTACAGCTGAGATGTAAAACAGGGTGCTCTTGTCCCACTGAAGAAACTTGGCCGAGTACAGCCCCTGGCCCCATGGTTTGAAACATCACCTGAACAAATTATTTGCTGTCATCTGGACTGGTTATAGCACAGGGGGTCCTCCCCATGCACCTTTAAGCTTTTGGCATGCCTGCTCACAGGCTGGGGGTCCACAATCTTATCTGACCTGTTTTTCCCCATCAGTTCATTGAGGGAAGTAGCTATTGCACTATAATTAGGAACAGACTTTCTATTGTACCCCACTGTTTCCAAGCATGCCCTCACCTTCTTTTTGGGAACAGGGGTAGGCCATGCCTGAATAGCTTCCACTTTGGCAGGTTCTGGCCTGATCTTACCACTCTCCACTCTATGTCCCAGGTTGGAGACCTCTACCATACCCACCTGACACTTACCGGGCTTAATAGTCAACCCTGTCTTTTGCTGTCTGCCCAGGACCTCCCAGACATGCTGAATGTGCTCCTGCCAGGAATGGCTGTAAATGGCAATAATATACAAAAGTAAGCAAGAGCAAAATCTCCCGGTAGGATAGAATAGCCAGCCTCTAGAAGATTGCTGGGACATTTTTCATCCTAAAGGGCATCTTTGTGAACTCGTGTAATCCAAAAGTAGTCACAAAGGCTGACCTCTCTCTAGCGGTAGGAGTCAAGGGCTCCTGCCAGTAGCCCTTGGTCAGATCAATAGTACTCGGATACTTAGGCCCTACCCAACTGCTCTAAGGCTTCATCTGTCCTAGTCATGGGGTAAGCATCTGACTGTGTGACTGTTGATTTTTCTGTCATTCATACAGAACCTTGTGCTGCCATCCTGCTTTGGTACCAGTACAACTGAGGTCGTCCAGGGACTGCTGGACTCCTGCAATACTCCCAGTTATAACATGTCCTGTATCGCCTCCTTCACAGTCTGTCTGACATGCTCAGGGACCCTGTAAGGGGCCTGCTTAATAGGTCTTTGGTGTGGTGTATCCTCCTGGTGCTGCACCAGGAGGGCATACCCCAGTTTCCCAGTGTACATATTGTCAAACTCCTGTAACACTGCTCGGATTTCTCGAACTTTGGTATGGGATAGCCACTGGGACACTGCTACCCCTTTCACTGAGGTGTCAGTCTGAGCCTCACTGAAGAGATCAGTCACCAGATCCCCCTCAGATTCCTCCTGCAACCCACTGTAAATACTCAGCAGAAGGGCCTCCCTATCATAGTAAGACTTCACCATGTTCTCTTAGTACAGTTCATGCCCCTGCCTCCTGCCTAGCAGTTTTACCATGTAGTTAACATTACTGACCTTCCTTACCTCTTTGAAGGGCCCTTCCTAAGCTGCCTGCAGCTTGCTGTGTCTGACAAGAATGAGCACCAGAATCTGCTGTCCCACACCATACTCTCAGACTTGTGCACTCCTGTCATACCAGACCTTCTGCTGTTGGGTTCCTGCCAGGTTCTCCTAGACCAAGCCCATGAGCTCCCTAAGCCTTGTCCTGAGGTTTAGGACATATGCCACAACAGACTCCTTGTGTGACTCGCACTCACTCTCCCACTCATAAAGGAATCGTATCAAAGAGCCCTCTCACACTATGCCCATACAGAAAATCAAAGGGTGAAAAACCAGTGGATTCATGGGGTACCTCTACATATGCTAACAGTAGATGGGGCAAATATCTGTCCCAGTCTCTCAAACTGGTCTGCAAATGCCCTTAGCATGGTCTTCAGCATATAGTTTAACCTCTCCACAAGAACATTAGTCGGGGGGGGGGGTGGTAAGTGGTAGTCTTTAGCTGTTTCACCCCACAGGACTCCCACAGACAAGCCAGCAGTTCTGACATGCAATTGGAACCACTGTCAGTACGTCTCAGGAAAATGACCCTGCTGAAGATATCTAAAAGCATTTGCCACCTTCTCCACCTCGATAGAGGACAGAGCCACCTCCTCAGGTTATCTAGTAGCATAATATACCACTAGGATGCATTTCTTCCCTGTGGAAACTGGGGTTCTCAGAAGTCCCACAATATCCATAACTACCCTCTGAAATGGCTCTTCAATTACAGGCAAAGGCATCAAAGGAGCTTTAATCTCTTCTCCTGCTTTGCCTACTTTTTAGCACTGCTCACCAGTACCCTGTTACATCCCTTGGAATTCCAGGCCAATAAAAAGTTCTGCATAATACATCTCTTGGTACGTTTTATGCCCATATGACATGCAAAGGGAATGTCATGGGCTACAGATGGAAGTGCAAGATGGTAGGCTGTGGGCACTACCAACTGCTGAATTGCCACACCCTCTAGCCCTCCCTCACTGGTCCACTCTCTATAGAATAACCCTTTGTTCCAGTGTACAGACTCCTTTTCCTTGAGAATCAGGTGCCTCCTTAACTACCTCCCGCAAGCCTTGTAATGTAAGGCTCGAGCTGAGCCTGTCTCAATGCTACATTTGTGACCCTTTCCAGCTCTCCTTCTACAGGAAGTCTGGTATCTTCTGACAGTGGTGATGGTCAGCCTGGGTATCACCACTAACCTCTGCCCTTGCAGTCACCCTGTCCAAGGGAACATCCGTACCTATCAGCAGCAGTGGCTCACCTTCAGGTTCACTACAACAGGGTAGCATCATCCATGAAATAACTACATCACCAGCTTCAGGTGTGGGGTCTGTCTGGCTCTCCTCCATGCTACCAGACCCAGAAGCCTATCTCAAACCTGACTGTGCAACTGCATGCACACAAGGCACTGCATTATCAAAATCATTCCCTTTCAAGACATCTGCAGGGATATCTTCAAACACACCTACTTGCATACTCCCTTTTCCACCCTCCCATTCAAGGTGAACCCTGGCCAGAGGTAATTGGAATGGAGTCCCTCCTAAAGCCCTGACTGGAGTGGACAGCCCCAAGTACCATTCCTCTTTAACCACTGCAGGCTTCACAATAGTTATGTTAGAAGCTGCCCATCTCAGCAGTGGCCCGTTTTCCATCCACTAAGATAGGATACAAACTCTGATAGTTTGGTATTGGTAACCTTGGTGTCTCAAGACAACTTATCACTGGTGTGCTGTTATTCCCACTTGCTGGCTCCCTCACCTTTTGTTCCCCATTTTGCTTCAGTTGACATTTGTATGCTACATGGCACCTCTGGTTACATTTGCAACATCTAAACCCTGATCCTGGCCATGTACCTGAACTAGTGGCTTCCCCTTTTACTAGTGGACTCTGTTGGGGTGATTTAGGTTGCCCACCATGGGTTCCCTTATATCCATGTGCAACACTGGGTATCCCCATTTTGTGCTCTGCTTTCCAAGTACAGATCCCCTTTTTCCCTCAGCTCATCTGCAGAGTTACACTCCCAGTTTGCAAACCAGATTTGCATGTCCTCAGACAAAGTGCTAAGGGCTTGGTCCTTCACCAAAATTTCTGTCAGCCTTTTAAAAGTGAGGACTTGACACCCACTCGCCCACCTATAAAATCAAGTGCTTAGCTTAGCAATATAATCACATACACTCATCTTCCCTACATCTGTGTTCATGATTTTTTTTCTGTAAGCTTCAGGTATTAAAACATTCCAACAAAACATGTTTAACCTTGTCATAATTCAAACAATCAGTACCAGACAATTTAGAACCAATTAAAGTTTTATCATGGAGCAAGGGGGTCAATAACAGTACCCAGAGTCCTTGGTCATTATCATGCTGTTTACATACTCTGAAGTATATGAATAAAACTAACAAAATTATAACTTTCTGTATACTGTGGAGGACATTTCATGACCTTTGTTGCTTCTGGGGTTTGGTTATTCCCTACTGCATTACCTCCATGTTCCTGCTGAAGACTCAGCGCGTCCTTCTCATGTTATTTGGCCTCCAAATGCTGCAGTCTCCCTGCTGATTCCAATTCCATAAGTTTTGCCTCCAGTTCAAGTCTCTAACTCCAGACCAGTTTTTAAGCCCTCTGAGGAAAAGGTGAACTGTTCCGTTTCTGAAGGCTGCAGATCTTGGATGTTGGTCTGTGCGGCAGCTGTGACTAAGACTAAAATACTTAGGTTGGAATGCACTGATCCTTTGGATTGGCACACCTTAGCCAACTGGTTCACTGCCCGCTTGCCATAATCCTCTACTGACATATTTGCCTGCCTTCCCTGACCAAACTAAAGAAAACAAAACTGTTGTGAAAAATGTAACTCTGCATGTTTACTGTGTAGTTGCTGAGAGTACACACACCTTTAGGGAAAACTGCTTACAGGTACAGATCTGCAATATCCCATCACTGCCACCAATATGCTATGTCCCTCCTCTGGGCCATTTATCAAGGAGCCTCAATCCTCAACACAGACACTGGTGGGGAACGTTCACTGTGGGAAAAATAGACTCACTATTTTCAGGTGCAGCTCCCTACACCATCTACAATTTCCCTTAAGAACACACAGGGAATGCACACTCCAGTCCTGGGGCTGGGCTTTCTCTTGAGGTCCCAAATAAGATTCCGCCCTGACAACTGCAGAACAGAGTCCTTAGAGTGTTGCAAGCCAAGTCCTCTACCACTCTCTCTGTGAAATCAGTGGTGTCAGTGTCCCTGGTCAAAGCAGCTGACACAGACAGAGACGCACACAGAGACAGAGACACACCAGAAAATGGCTGGCATGGCTTACCTGCTCCTCCACTTCCACTTAGACTATAAAATAGATTTATGAGAAGAGAATTTATGCACCACCAAGCTGAAACACTGTATTGTAATAATCTCCACAAATAATAGCGTGTTAGGCGTATATATGTATTTCTTGAAACAAATTATAAATTCCAAGATCTTTCAGAAATATAGTGAAACAGCAAGTCTGTTTAACAATTAAGTCAGCACTTACTTTATAGAGTTCTCATCAGCTGTGCTAAATTACTTTCACTCAAGTTGTAGTCTTGGTTAGTAGTTCCCTTAAAAACTTCAGGATTGATGCCAAGTTAGCAAATGCTTTCAAACTGTAAACTGAAGCCCTTTTTCATTAGTCCAAGTCTCATTAAAACCACAAAAAAAATATTTCACAGTTTAAAACAAGGCTTACTTTCACAGGGCTCTCATCAGCTATGCTGACGTGCTCTCAGTTCACAATAATAAGTTCTGAATAATAGTTTTCTTTAAAAGCTTTAAAATGAATCCCAAACTAAAAAGTTCGCTCTGGTGAGCTTATTTAGTAAAACATACACGAAAAGCACTTTCAGCTGCTAGCCTTCTTCAGTTCGATGAAATTTCAGTTTCTTAGTTTCAAAATATAAAATAACTACTAGCCATTCAGATGCTTCCATCTGCACACACCTTTTTGTGAACTAATTATGTTCCTTGTATTGAGTACTTTACTTTGGTTTAGCTGAGACATGCCTGTTTTAGGATTGGTTTTAAAGGGACTACAGCATTTATCCCAGGTGACATGTGTGCCTTTAAGTTCAATATCCATTTCATTTCTTTATTCTCAGTCAAATTTTTATTATCACCTCCCCTGTTGGTTACTGATATTAATTCAATAACCTGAAAAACAAAATTATGTGTGGGATGGGCTATGACATGATTTGCTAAACTATTTTGCTGATCTCGATGAACAATATCCCTTTGGTGCCTTAGAATATGTTATTTACATCGCTGGTTCACTTTTCCAATATAAAACGCTGTACAGTCCTTACAGGTTGCAATGTAGACCAGATTTTGTGAGGTGCATGTGGCTGAGACTTTAAAATTAAAATGTTGGCCTGATACAGGATGGATGAAATTAGGTTCAGTGTTAATATATTTACAAGCCTTGCATCATCCACATTTCTTAGTGCCCATGGCAAGGGGAGGTATAGTACTAGTCGGTCCCTCCTTTATTACATAATAAACATTTTAAATTCTTCCTATTTTTGAATGTAAATTTTGGCTGATCTCCCACTATGTTCCGTATTTTAGTGTCTTCCATAAGGACTGGCCAATATTTCTTCACCACTTCACATATCTGGGCATTATCTGTGCTATATGTCAGTACACCTAAGCTCATTTGTCATAGTTCTTTTCCTGTTATATGGTAAAGTAATTCCAGCTGTAGTATTCTGATAATAGGGACATCCCTTATCTCTTATGTTAGTAATATCTTCATTATTACAACAATCTTTTCCTTTATAGCCCCGTTGTTGTAAATGTCTTGCTAATGAGGCACATTCTTTCCTATAAGTAGGTTCCTCTGTACATAGTCTTAATATTTGTGTTGCTTGATTGTTCATAATATTCTTATATATATGCCTGTGGTGCATACTATCACAAAGTAATGGTTCCTCCATGTCTCTTTCCAGTGTAGCTAAGTAATCAAACCTTGGGATGGTGTAGATTTCAATTTCACATCAAGAAAATCAATTTCTGTCCTAGAGTATTTTATGGTAAACCTTAGGAATTCCATAGACGAATGTAAATAGTCAACAAACGCTATTTCTTCTTCTTGTCCTTTCCATGCTAAAAAAAATATCATTCACAAATCTCCCATAATATAGATGATGTCTCAACCAAGGATTATTCTCATTCAATATTTTCTGACGTTCCCACTTTGCTAATACCATATTAGAATAGGTATTTGCACATGGAGTGCCCATAGCTACACCCCACTTCTGTGAATAGTAATTCTCTTCATATAGAAAGATATTATTGTGCAATATAATATCTAATAAGGTGCAAATAAGGTCAGCATTAAATCCAATCTCTCCAGCTATATCTCTAATAGCCTCTATTACATACTCATGCGGTATAACTGTAAAAAGATTGCTCACATCCATAGTTACCAGACTAAGTGGTGTACCTGGCTCTAATTTTTTCATATTGGCTGAAAGTTATCTTAAGAAATCTCCTGCATCTTTAATAATGCTTTCCAGTTTAGATAAATGTGGTTTTAGTTCACATTCCACATACATGGAGATGGGTTTTGTAACCCATCCTCTCCCGGCTACTATCTGCCATAAAGGTGGGTCCATCACATCTTTGTGCGCCTTTGGTAGTCCACTAATGTATGGTATTATGGGATGATCTACCATTAGAAAGTTAAATAACTCTTCACACCGTACATCTCTCACTAGTATTCAAATAATTTCAGTGCTGGCTACAGAATGACATCACAACTGGTCACCTGACTGTGGTTCCCATACAACCCTGTCACTAGAAACTAAACGAGGATCTGGCACTAGTGTGTTACAATATACACAAACAACTTTAGCCAAGGTTTATTACAGCATCTGGAAACAAAAAAACAATTCAAACACTTCCACCCTTCCTGCAGAAACAAGACATTCTCTGGCACCCCAGGGTAGCAATTAGTTCACCACTAACAGACCAGGATCCCAGCTCAGGTTTTTCATAGACATTGCATCTCTGGCTGCATTCAGACCCATGAGATAAAATCTTTATGGCCTAAACCAAATAATTTACATTTCAGGCTATTTTTCTTAAAGTTAACTAGGCTGAGCGTAACCCCTTCTCTTCCAGTACCCTCTGTCAAAATATATACATTTTATCAGTTAATACAGTTTGACATGTATATTTTTCTGTCCAGCAGGACCCACTGTTGATACATTTTTAACACAAGCAACTTTACGAATACATTTTTAATACAAGCATCAGTACAAACCAGTTTGATATTCAAATGACATTCTGTAGGAAACTCCAGCAGCTAGCATGTGTTACACTACCTCACATCATCACAGGGGGCACTGCCTGAATGGTGCCCTAAACCAAACGAGTGAAGATCCTCAAGGAAGTGAGAAAGATGTTCCCAAGGAGGTTGAGGAATGCTTGAAAAGGGAGGAAGAGATTTCCAAAACATTAAGGTATCTTGAAGCCAATTTGATAAAGACAGGGACAAGTGAACCTGGCCAAGGGCAGAATTAAGCAAATTGTCAAATAGAACCTGGCTTATCCTTTAAAAGAAGTTTGTGAGGCAGGAATCTGAATAGAATTAGCAGAAGGCACATACATACAGCTCATTTTGCCTTTGGGAGGAGAGCAAGATAACCTACGAACAAAAGCAAACTTAGAGGGACATTTACTCTGAAATTTGGAAATGGAAACAAAAATGTTGCAACTCCTGCAAGGCTTGACCATTATCCTGGAGAGACTTGAAAAATGCAGCTGCAACAGATCCAAAGATTTTTATTATCCAAAGGAGCATGTAAAAGCTTGGCGTTAATGTAATCAGGTAAAGCCTGAAGATGAAGCCAAGAATAACATTTCATAACTGAACCAAAGGCAGCAGCCCTGGAATAGGCATCAGCTGCATTATAGCTCCATTTGATTGAGGTGCAAGTAACTTGAGAGGTAGGGCCCAACAGGAAAAGGGCCAAAGCTTTCCACTCAGAGCCAGGAAGGTAAGAAACCACCTTGAGAAAGGAAGGACAAATCATACCTGGTCATGTGTCTGGTAGTTGATGGCCCTGATGGATATAGTAGCAGCAGAATAAGCTTTTTGGCCCAGCCTTTCCATAGCCTTGTTATGGGTTCAGGTGTCTAAGCAGCGAGAGATTTTCCTGTGGTACAATTGGTTGGGGACACATGGCTGAAGTGACATTCAGCTGCATGAGAAGTATGGTTGCTATGGATTCCCTGTGAGCTAACAGAAAAATGCAGTGCCACACCCTCAACTACAGTAACCAAATGCACATGAAAAAATAATGTCCATAGCCCCCCCAAGGCAAAATGAGACAGCAGACAGTATGGCAGTCATCAGCAACAGGCTGGCCAGTAGGCATATCCATGTCAGTAAAAATGCAATGCACAATGGGAACTGCCTTTATAATTTGTGTATGGACCACTACCCTCTTCACAATGTCTAGGGAACATTCCCTAAAATGCATACTGAAACAAATACAACTACAGTAGCAAGCAAGATTTTCTCCATGCTGTAGCACACTTCTGCATGTTGTAGTTACATTACCATACACTGAGCACAACACTCATGACTTCCACTGACCCCATGCACTTGGTTAGGAAAGTTGTGGTAATGGCAGTGTGCGCTTCTCTTTGCCCACAAGGAATTCACAACAGCAATATTTTTCTGTAGCTTAATGTCACTTCAGCCATGTGTCCCCAAACAAATGTACCACACGGAAATCTCTCACTGCCTAGGCACCTGAACCAACTATTTTTTTGCTTCTTTTTCTGCAGGATATCCATACAACACTGAGGGTCAAACTCCTGACCAGATTCAATAATGTTTGTAGAACTCTAACCTAAGATCCAAGGAATCCAATTTCAGTCCTTCAGACCAAATCCGCCAAAGTTCCCCCTCAACATCAGGTACAGATGTTTAAAAGCCTCAAATGAAATGCAGGAAATTGGATCCATGCTGGTCTCTGACGGGATCAAGGCAGAGGAATCTGAAGCAGCTACTGGATGGTCACTGAGGCTTTCATCAGCCTCAAGAGAGTCATCAGAGGGAGGCTGGAAAGCAGCAGGATCAGACAGCCTGTTTTGGGCTTCTTCTTGGAAGAAAAGTGGCCCTCAGGACAGAAGGATTCCACCATAGCACCCTGGTCCAACAATTTCAGATGTTGGTTCTCTAGGAATGTGGACAAGGAGGAGAGATAACTATTGTAGGGTCTTAGACATGAATACCAGTCAGATAGAACAGTGTATATGATCATGGGACTCACCCAAACAGGAAAGACTGGTCATGATGAGCTTTATGGGGAAGCCAACTCCCACACTGACATTTTTCCTTTCTAGATCACATGAACACAGTAACCATAACAAATGTACAAGAGTCTTGAATAGGGCCCTTATTTGAAAACAAGGCTTGGTAAACCAGCACAACAGAAAGTTCAAACAGACATTCAACAACGGTGTTCAGACTGGCGGCAAATAAGTTCTCAGTGTGTGCATCCATACGTCACCTTTATGTAGTATACCATGAATGTGTGATGTACAATGGCTATAACTAAAGGCTTTGGTATACTAGCCAGTTGTTGGACTACCCTTGGCAGGATATCCCTTAGGCAAAGAATAGTGCAACAGTGATATGGAAAGAAACCAAGTTTTTTTTTTGTTAATATTTTGATTTTTGATCATTCGGGATCGATGTTTAGCTGTATGATATTTGTGTATTTCGATGTTTTGAAGTAAATCTAGAAAAGAGTACTCCTATATACTCGTTAGTCATACAAAAAGGCATGCTAACTCTAGTAAGGTGAAGGAGTGGTGTAAAACATGAATTGTAACCTGCTGCTGGGTTTCTTATATGGCAGTGGCTTTGGTGCAAACACTTCTAAATGGTTCCAGTGCTAGCTCTGCAGTCATTCATTTAAAGTGAGGGCAGATAACCTTACACTGCATACAGACATATCTTCCAAAGTTTCATAAGGTTCCATCTTTGCTCCTCTTCTGTTCACCGTTTACTTTCTTCCCACTGATTTTCATGCACCCAACTTCATCCTCTGTGTAGGTGATCTTGTTCTTCACAATCAGTCTACCCTTCATAACCTGGGCATTTTGTTACATAAAAAGAAACTATCATTAACAAAATGCATGCTTCTCAGAATTCTAATGAAGCTGAAGATTTTTTCCAAGTCTATCCAATAACTCTCATCAAATAATCTTCTTCTTTCGGCTTTTCCCAGTTAGGGGTCGCCACAGTGGATCACTTGTCAGCTCATGATTGGCAGTGGAGTTTTACAGTGCTGAGCTGCCAGCCTGGTGCCCAACCTTGCACAGAAGGCACACACTCACATCTAGGGCAAATTTGGAGTGTCCAATCCACCTACAGCACATCTTTGGGATGTGGGAGGAATCCGGAGCACCCAGAGGAAACCCACGCGACCACAGGGAAGACATGCGGACTCCACACAGAAGGCACCCCAGCCGAGGATCACACCGGATAACCTCTTGCTGTGAGGCAGCAATGCTAACCACTGCACCACCGTGGCCACCCAACTCTCATCAAATAATAAACTCCAAATATGAAATATTCTTTAAGAACTTGGGCTTTGCACTTGACTTTTTACTGTCCATGAGTTATTATACAGACTATGGATATTATAAAAGTCACCAGATTCCTTACTCCAAATTGCAGGGTTGTCATATGGAGTACACTACAGGTCTAGGAATATGAACTTCCACTATAAGCCCATGTCTCAAAGAAAAAAAAAAGCTTTCAGACCTACAATTAGTTTAAAATAGATTCCATGGATTCATACTGCAATCGCACTACATCTCTTATTTCCTTTTTCTTTTCACCATTTTCATAGATAATTACAAGGCATGTGGCCAGGAGATAAATGTGGAGCCTAACCCAATATCCCCAGAGCATGCTGTGGTTAAGCAAGTTGCTCAGAGTCACACTGCAGACAGACCTAGAAGGAATCAAATCCTAGACTACAGAAAGCAACCTTTTCAAGTCTCATTGCACTAATCCTGAGAATTAACTCCCACTCTCAGTTAATCTAGTAGGTGGGCTGTTGTAAATATCCTTAGAGAATGGGTGACCTGTACATCAACACAGATTGAGAACAAACATGATTCAGCAGGGTGTTAGTGTACATGTAATGCCAACTGAAAAATTAGTTCAATGCTTCATGGAAGCATATTAAGCATGCATGGAGCTCTGTCAGTAACAGAGCCAATGCCTACCATTATTTTACATTCACTAAGCAGTGATTTTGCTGTTTAGCAAGTTCAAAATTCAAACAAATGGATAAATAAAAAATACAATAGTGTGTGTGTGTGTGTGTGTGTGTGTGTGTGTGTATACACACATGCACCAGTGTGTATTTTTGTGTGTGTGAGTGTATGGATGTTTGCATGTATGAAAGCAGAAGTATGTGTGTGCGCGCGTGTGAAGGAGAAAGATCCCTCACAGTGGGTGCAAATCATTCACAATCAAGAAATATGCATACCTCTCAATCTCTTAGCTCAAGATATCCAGACAAAGCCTAAAATAATGCGAGGCAAAAGCTCAAGGTGAGGGATAGATTTTAAATAGTTCTTACAGAATTAGAAAGTTGCTATAATATAAAGGAATTCTGTTAACATGCATTTTCTGCAGCATATGGAAGTCTGAAACTCGCATGCAACTCATTCTTTGGTAGCTTTAACCCACAACGAATTGCTGACCAGCACAAATTTATAAGGAATGGACCCCCCTCAAAAAGTGAGACAAAAAAAATCTGAACATTCTCTGAAAATCTGGACAATTGACAGGTATGAAACTTTTAACGGCTGACACTATTAACTTAATGTAATCATGTGTTTTTAAAGCCACTTCTGATTGAGAGTGAGTGAGAGAGTCTAGAATACTTACCAAACATATTTTGGATGTAAAAAACTTCCTCCAACAACAAGTTTAATATACTACAAGTTTAACATTAAGCAGAGGAACTATTTTATATCAAAAATATTAAAAATATGTAATATGCATAGTAATTAAAAAAACATGAAAACAAATACAAGGCAAATGAACAGGTAGCCCACTAAGTGCAATAATTCCCTCCTGGGTGTGTGTTTTGTAAATAATGCCCTTCCAGGGTTATATAGTCCCACTACTGCCCCAAAGCAAGTGTTACTTGTACAACAACACGCACCCTGTCGGACATTGCTTGCTTTTCAGTCATCACCCAGGACAAAAAGCATGAGTACTATGTAAAATACACTAACTAAACTAGGAAATATGCTGTGCACATAAATTTTTAAAAGTAAAACAACTTTATTGTAAATGTGTACAGTTATTAAATACACAGGCATTTATGAACACGAGTGAAAACGAAATTGTAATTATAGAAATGTATATTTACAGTATAATCATTTGTCCTATACAAGTTGTATTCAAACAAATATAGTTCAGTTGATATTTGCATGTTACCCTAAAAAAAATAACAGAAAATTAAAATGTGCTGTTATGGGACTACTTAATCTTCTATGAAGTATAAATACCTGCTTATTGTAAATGGTACTTGGGAAAATACAATGACTACATTCCGTTAATGCTGCAACTTATATGATATATCATATTCCAACTAGCTGATACAAGATTTGAGAAGGATCCCCCCACACTGTTAGACTAAGTTAAGTTTAGTAAGGGCCCTTCATACTTTAAAGACCAGAATATTTTTTTTTCATCTTAGTTTAGAGGTGAGGAATAATGTTTGGAATTTAGCAATTTCAAGATTAAAAAAATTAGAAGGTAAACCACCCTTGCTATTAGTAAGCTTTCTCAACTGACTGGCAGTAATGCGTTCTGGCTGGGCTTAGATGGAGAAGACAGACTCTTATTTTGGCAACTAGTAATTGGAAGGTATTTCAAGGCAAATTTTGTATTATAAGCGCTACATACAAAACCAGGGACAACCACTAATTTGCAGTTGCCCATCTCTATAGTCTTGTTAGCAGATGTGAGAGTTTGATTTTTTAAACCAATTTTAAAGAATTTGATGCCTTTTTTTATAAGGTAGTGAATATGTTAAGTTCTGATGTAAGAATACTCCAATGTACCGTTGTACATTAGCTATTCAAAGAGGGATTTCCTTGGTGTGGCAGTTATTTCAAGCTGTTATTTACCAACATTTGTCTACCAGGAAAGTCTAACTGGATAATTTTATCTGTTTTCAGTGCATGTCCACGGAGGAAAAACTCAAATGTTGTGTCTTTCGGCTTTTCCCAGTTACGGGTCGCCACAATGGAACTCTGGTCCGCTAATGATTTGCAGTAGATTTTTATGTGCCGAGTTGCCGGCCCTGATGCACAACCTTCAACGAAGGTACGCTCATTCACGCATGTCTCCACACAGAAGAGGCTCTAGCTGAGAGTCGAACAGGACAACGTCTTACTGAGGCGACAACGCTACAGAGGAAAAACTCAAAAACAAAATATATATATATATATATATATATATATATATATATATATATATATATATATATATACACACACACACACACACACACACACACACACACACACACACACACACAGATGAAAACAGACATTACAATCTAGTGTAACTAGATTAATACAAATATTACTACACATGCAACATGTAGAATGATACACATACACCAGAAGTAAAAGATAAATACAATGTGTAATACTGAAATGTGGTGATGAGTACAGAAATGAATGGGAACCACAGGCCAATGGAAACGGAGGTAAACAACTTGGTTTTTAATAATGCTTCTGTACAGCTTACTGCCGCATAGTTAGCATTGCTGACAAAGATCCATCATTCATCCCTGCCAGAGAAGCTGAGCTAACTAGTGTCTTAACTGATCTTAGATCGTTTAGTAGGACTCTTGCATTGAAAGCTATGCTACCCAAGACTGTTAATATTGACACTGCTTCCCTTTAGAAAACCCAGCACTTTTATTCCATCAGCCAATGCCAAGATAGAGACCTTTATTCAGACTTGTGAGAAACAAATAGAGAGTTTGAATCCAATAGAAAGAGGAGATACTTTAATCTCAATAATGATGAATATGCAGCCCTCAATGAACTCAAGAATTTGAGATCCTTAGAGATTAGACCAGCAAAAAAGGGTGGTGGAATTGTTGTGCTAGACAAGGACTTTTATCAAACACAAATGCATCAATTGTTGTGTGATGACACCACTTGTTTGCATTTCTAAAACTGCTGTTTATGGTATGATTGAGAAGGTTTCCTTCTTTACCTTTGATCTACTTATGACAGGTATGATTGATAAGTTGTTTAAATATTTCGAAGTACAGCAACCACTCATAGGTGCCGGAAGCTGTTAAAGACTTTGCACTTAGTGAACTAAAAAGGGTAATTTTATAACTATTTGCTACCACAACATAGGTTCACTTGGAGGACATTTTAAGCTTAGCCAATTCCCTTTTGGTGCTTGAATTAACATTTTATGATTAGTCTTAGCTATCCCCATGGCTTATAATTGTATATTAGTCCTAGTGAGAACAACTGTGATCATACCATAGATAATAGGAGGGGGCCATGTACCGGATGCAGCATTTAGGAACTGCCTCTATCCATTAGTGGCATGAGGGGAAATCCTGGAGTTCATTTTCTATTACACATCCTTAGATCCAAGTTGCATTTGAATATGGATGGATGAGCTTTGCTTTATTTTTATGGATAGTCTGTTACAGAACAGTGGTAGCCTCTGTGATATATATCCATCTCTCCACAACATTCAATTTAGATGCCTGGACTAAGTATTTCTGATGCCATTTGACTTGCTAATGTTCAGTAGGTACATCTGTATTATGTTGGAGGATGCTTTGTATGCCAGACATGTCACCTCTAAGCACTCTAGCATACCGAGTGTAGTAATAAATATTTGAGGTGGTCCATGCAAGACGTATTGTTTAGGACTTGTATCCTTTTAGTAAGGTATCTCTGAAGGTATTCCAATTGCTGCATGGGGCTAGACAGATCCATGCCAAAGTGGGCATTATACAAAATGATTGACATGAGAGCTTTGTAAAGGGGGACAACAATCTCTAGATCTAGTCACAATCAATTTCTTTATAAGCTGTGCAATATAGAAAGACTTTAGGACTCTGGGCACATTGGTCAAAAGTTAGGTCACTGTACACACAGTTACCAAATGCCAAACAATTGGATCAGTTCTCAGAGGGCAGTGTCATGATTTTGACACCAGTTATTAGTTGGGACAAGCATTCCTGCACGATGGTTAAGTCACTTGGGGATTCAATAACTTCTCCTAGCTTGCAGTCATCTCAAACTTAGCTGGCCGAAACTCTTTGGTATTTCCTTTTACTTTTGAGATGTATATGCCAAACAGAAAAAGTCTCAGCACCTAACCCTGGGGGACTCCACTGGTGACTAGTCTCTTCACCTGTTTTGATCTCCTGCATCCTGTGAGCCAAGTTGGCAATGAAGCTGGCGATGCAAGTTTTTTCTCCATTATTCATCTTTTGTACTACACTTGAGTAGGGGATTCTGTCAAAAGGCTTGGCCGGGTCAAGGTCATGTGGTGTGAACTGTTTTACATTCATCCATTGCTTTGGTAACAAGAGTAAAGCTTAACATTTGCCTATGATTTTGAGCTTTTCAAACTTTCCTCTGGGCTGTTTTCAAGCACATTTTTAGGGCCATGCATGTATGTATGCATTCCTTGATTCACCTTCCTGATTGTATTAAATTATATTCCTTGTGTAACACAGCACAATTGTTAGACTTAGGTTAGATCACCTTTTAAATTTATTGTTTAAACATTTTTCCAGTAGGCAATAAAACAAAAATGGATTAAGCAGTAATGACAAAACTGCCCTAGCCAGAACATTTCCATCCTAAAGGCCTACTTCCACAATTGCATTTTAAATTTATTGTTTGAACATTTTTCCAGTAGGCAATGAAGCAAAATGCATGCACCAATAATGGCAAAACTATTTTTTTTTATTTTACATTTGTTGACCGGGCTAGTCTAACTGGATACATGTTCATTTTCAGTAGAGGCCCGGTGAGAAAAGCTCCAAAGAAAAAAACAAAATATAGTTGAAACACTAATAAAAGGTTACAATAATATAGGCAAAGTACATATTTGTATACATTGTTACCGTTCATTTAATATGACAATACAATTTAGAAGATCACATAAGATAAATAAATTCAGAAGAAGTAATCTTAATTTACAGTTCCTGATTTATCTGGTAATAAGGGAGAAGAAACTTAGTCAAAGAAAGGTAGTACAAGTAAAAGTGTTAATAAAAATCAGTCAAATGTTGGTCAGGGTTACAACAAGGGCATAGCCAGTGTGTTTTAAGGTGAATTTTAAGTTTTTGTTTTGAAAAGTGTTAGGGAGGATAGTGATGCAAGTTCACTAGGTAGAAGGTTCCAGTTTTTCCTAACTGTGTTTGAGAAGAAAGAGTCACCTGCCATGTTATTGGATTTACTTGTGCAAACAAGTAGTTTATTTGAAGAACGTAAGGTGTTAAGGTTTTTATAGGGGGTGATCAGGCTAGATAATATTGGAATATTAGGATGATGGTAAAGGGTCTTATGGGCAATTGTAAGTTGGTTAAAATTAAGCTGATTCTGAAGTTCCAGCCAACCTAGTTGTTTTAGATTCTGACAGTGGTGGGTTCTGAAGGGTTTTCCAGTGGCAGATCTGGCAATATTATTGTATGATTTAGCCAGTTTTTTGAAGATTATTTTTAGACAGATTAATATAAATAGGAAAGGCATAGAGAAGTGTTGAGATTAGATGTGAGTGGGCAATAATAGATCTAGCTAATGGAGTAAGGAAGCGTTTGATCCTAGAGAGGGAGCCAATTTTTTTGTTGACTTTTTACTGTGTTGTTAATATGAGTATCAAAGTTAAGGTTGTTGTCAATTGTAAATCCTAGGAGTTTGGTTGTTAAATTAGGTGATATGAGTGTACCATTGTTAGATGTCACTGATAAATCTATTGGGGTGGACTTATGGGTAGGAGTAAAGAGAAGTAGCTTTGTTTTTTTTTTTGGATTCAAGAGGAGACAATGTTGAAGAAATCATGTTTCTACTATGTTAAACACTTCTTGAGTTATGGATTGTAGTTCAGATGAGGAGATGACTGAGCAAATAATTGTAGTCTCGTCTGCATATTGTATACAAGTAGCATGAGGAATTGCTAAGTGAAGATCATTGATGAAAACTGAGAATAGGAGAGGGCCTAAAATGGAGCCCTGCAATACACCCAAGGTGACTGGTAAGTGGGGAGATAGGTTATTCTCCCAGAGCACAGCTTGCTGCCTATTAATAAGGTAGGAACTGAACCATTTTACAGCCTGTGCATCAAGAGAAAGAGATACGGGAATAATTTCAAGTAGTTAGCAGTTTACCATGTCAAAAGCTTTGGAAAGATCAATAGAGAGAGTGCTGAAGAGAGCATGCTATTTCTGTTATTGTGAATGGAGTTAGAGAAAGATAGGAGGGTAGTAGATAGGTTCATAGCTTCATAGGTTTATACTAGGCTATCTGCCCCAAGGCATTTATAAGCCTATCCAGAATTTTTGTGGCTTATGTCACCCCTTATATGAAAAAATACTGTACCCATTAGTTTGTTGTGCCTCTGTCCAGCAGTGACACAGAGATGATTCCCGGGGTAAACCTACGATCTCCCATCCACAGGTCAAGATTTCTCTTGAACAGAGCCAGCGAGGTGCTCTGCCTCACATGGACCGGGACTCTATTCCACAACATAGGGAGTCTCTGAGTGATAAATCTATCCCTCCAGCACGTCCTATTTATATCCGTGCTAAGGTTTAAGTCACTTGCTCTAGTGGTTTTGGTGGATTTGGATTTTTTGAGGTGGAGCATGTCCATTAATTCTGGGTTGGACATGGCCTTGTATGTCAGGCACATGTCACCTCTGAGCAGACGGTATGCGACTGAATAGAGCTGGAGTTTCTTCAATCTGGCAGCATATGACAGATTTTGGAGTCCCTTTATCCTTTTGGTGAGAAACTTTTGGGGTCTCTCTAATTGCTGCAGATGTCGGGCGAGATACATTCCGAATGGGGCATTGTACTCTATCATTGGTCTGATAAGTAAAGAGTACAGGGGAACAATGACCTCACTAGATCTAGATGTGAATCCCTTCATGATCAGGTGGGCAATGTAGAAGGTCTTTCTAACCACTTTAGCAACGTGAGTGTCAAAAGAAAGGCCACTGTCAACCTGGGTCCCCAGGTCCCTGATAACCTCTTCTGTGCTTAGTGGATTGCCACCTATATGGTAGCTTGGGGTTACCTTGTTTTTCCCAAAGGGTATGACTATACATTTTTTGGCGTTTAACTTCAGGCCATGGCTCTGGCACTAGCTATCTGTTTCTGTGAGTCCCTTCTGAAGGATATCCGTGTCCGATGCACTTTCCACTATGGCGCCCAGTTTGCAGTCGTCTGCAAACTTTGTCAGCCAAAGTCCTCTCATGTTGGCCTGTACTTCTGAGAAGTAGATGCCGAACAATAGGGGGCCAAGGACCGAGCCCTGTGGGACACCACTTGTGACCGGCTTGGAGTCTGACATAGCGCCAGCAACTCTAACCCTGTGGGTTCTGTCCTTAAGCCAGTTTGCAACCCATCTTGTGACAGATGTACTATGGAATGGCCTAAAGCCATGTTGGCACTCAGCTAGTACGTTGTTTTGAATTAGATGGTTGAGTAGTTTATAAATGCATGTTTCCATTATTTTTGCTAAGGGGGAATAGTAGTGCTATAGGACGATAATTAGAAAGTTTGTTTGAGTTCCCACCTTTGTGTAGGGGGATAATGTGAGATTTTCCAGATTGCAGAAATTGTTCCCTCATTTATAGTTCTGTTTATGAGGATGGATATTGGATAGGCTACAGCTGTAGCTGCTTTCTGCAGGTAGCTCATCAGCTGACAGAATACAAGGTTTTAGTTTTAGGATGAGCTTGTAGATGAAGTGGGTTGGGATGGGTTGCAGTTGAAATGTAGGGAGAGAGCTAGTAATGGAGGTAGGTAGGCTTGAGCTGCCAGGTGATAGTTGGTTTGCTAGAGATTGTACAGCTTCTGTGAAGAACGTATTGAAGGCATTAGCAGTGTGCTTAAGGTTTTCATGGTTACTACCAAATGGGGTTGGTGTACTAGTTTGACCTGGGTGTAGGAGTCTAATGCTGGCCCAAAACTTTTGTGGATTATTATGGTGTGACTGCTGCACTTGACAAAAAAAGCTGTACTCTCAGACAAAAAAAACTTTTATTGTCTCATTTTTCATCTGTCTAAATGTTAGTTGATCTAAAGTATTTTTGGTAGTTCTCCACTTGGTCCAAGCTTTGTTTCTGAGTAAGATTTTCTGTCTGGTGTCTTTAGACAGCCAAGGGGCAGGTTTTGACCTAATTCTTATGAAGCGTTTTGGTGCATGCTGGTCTAGTATGGCTAAGAATTTAGTGTTAAAGTATTTTACTGCCTCTTCAAGAGGGAAACTTTAAGGTAGACCAATCACATGCCCTAAGTTCATTATGGAATAATACAGGGTTAAAGTCTTTGTAGGACCGTATTGACCTATATGTGGCTGTGAAGGGAATATCGATCTTTTGCCTCATTATGGAGGTTAATGAGTTGTCACTTATATAGTCTGGGAAGATTCCTACTTTATAAGTCTGGTGGTGTTTAATTTATGAGAATCCAATCCAAGGTGCTTTCGTTTTTGTTAGGTTTGTTTATTCTGGTTGGGGAGGTAATGATTTGTGAAAAGCCATGGAGGTTAATATGGGAAGTAGGATGTTCAGTAATGAAATATTTCCAGTCAATATTGAAATCACCAAGGATTATAGTTTCTTGTTGGAAGGATGATGACAGGGAGCTGAGGATATCCTCTAGTATACTGGTATTACCAGGTGGTAAGTAGATACAAATGTATATGGATTTACTAGAATTAAGCTGAAATTTGGAAGTCAGGATTTCTGCATTATTCTCTAGAGGTGGTGTACAGTGTAAAGAGGCAACTTGGAGAGCATTTTTGAAAAGGATAGCTACTCCCCCACCCTTCCTATTTTTGCAGTCTAATCTTATAATATTGTACCAAGGTGGGATGATTTCAGTATCTTGGGTATAGGGTTTTAGCCATGTCTCTAAGGCATATGATGTCAAAAGAGTACACATCTAAAAGAGCATGGAGGTGCGCAACTTTGTTATTAATGCTACGTATATTGAGATGTGCAATACAGAGAGTTATTATGTTTGCTAGGGGAAGATGGGCTGGAGGGACTGGGGTTATGAAGTTCAGTTGTTAAAGTACTGGTTGGGGCAGGATAAGGGTGAATGTCACCATCTTTTAAGGAATGGCTTTTAAGTCTACACAAAGGATTATGTAGGTTACAGATTGGGTTTGGAGCTTTCTTATTTTTTCAATCATTTTACTTTTTGTGGGTCAATCTGATATTTTGCTAGTAGGTAGCTAGGAATAGAAGTTATGTTTATGTGATTTTGGGAGATAGTAAGAGTTAGTTTAGTTTGTTTGGGAGAATGGTGGATTTGAAGATATTGTGGATGTTCAAAGGAAGTTAAGAGGTAGGCTGAGGTTAGAAAAGGTAAAAGTGTGGCAATAAGTAACAGCTTAAAATGTGCTGTGAAAGCTGATGTAATCATAATGGAAATTAGAAGAAAGAAACTGGAAGGGATGTAGGAGTGGTACTAAGACAAGTTGAGAGATAGCAGTTTGGTACAGTTATATAAAAGGGAGGGATGTTTGATTGGATATGAGGTGAGGTGGGTGTGGTTAAATTGCCTAAGGTAGAGACCTTTAAATTGTATGAAATGGGGAAGAGGGAGTGGTTTAGAAGTACAAGTGTAGGACCACTGGGGGTGGGTGGGAATTGGGAGTAGGGGAGCAGAGTGAGCCCGCAGGGCGACTGGAGCGGGAAGAGACAAGAGAAGGAAGAAGCAGTCAAAAGAACAATCAGTGAAATGCAGTGTATGCAAGGTAAGTAAAGTTGTGAGTGGGTATAGAGCTTAGGAAAAGTGGTAAGGATTAGTAGGGGGATAGGTGGGTGCTAAAACTAGAAGAAAGAAAAAAGTGGACAATTAGCCACTACTAAGACCTGGAGCTGTGAAATGGTTAGGCTATGAATGCATAGGATAGGTATGAGGAAGGTAGGACTAGGTAAAAGTATCACCTAGTGAACAAAAATGATATAACAGCAGGAGAGTTTGAGAGGGAGAAGACTGGTCTTACTGCCCGGTGTAGTAAAACATACTTTCTTGCTTTCTTTTAAAAATAGAGTTGAGAGATCGGAGGCAGTATGAGGAAACAGCAGGTTTTAATGGTTCCTTAGTCACCAGGCCAGAAGAATTCTATATCCAGGGACAGGAAATGGAGGCTGGAGAGCTGGGTACTTCAGGATAGGAAGAGAAAAAAACGGTAGAGTAGAAAAAAAAATTAAAAACCACTGTCTTTAGTAGGAATCGAAAACAATTAAGAGCATATAATCAACTACGCAGTAATTATTGACACAAACTAGTGAAGTTACAGACTATTTCTTAGTAAGTAGGTAGGTCAATGCTAGATTAAGACTTGTATTAACAGCTTGAAATAACAGTACCTGGTTTTAGTAGCACTAGATAGTTTGACATATAATAAATCCAGGTCAGATTGAGGCACTGTAACTTATCAATTAAATATATACTGAATCAGTAAAACAAACAGTTATTTTCAAGTAGAAGTATAGCAGCAAGGGAGATTGAAAATGCTACCCTTATACCTTAAACACAGTGAAAACTGCAGATATTAATCTAGGTAACATGAGGCACTTTATCTTATGAAAGTTATTCTTGAATCAAACACCAATCATTTATGTGACAATGTTGCTAATATAGTAGCGAAGACAAAACCAGATTATGCTGCCCTAATCAAATAATTACAAAGAAAGCATTGCATTGTTCTTACAGATGCCTCAAAATTATTGTAGCGCAGTACAACCAACAATTAAATTTAGACATGGACCATCGCAAAGAATATAAGCCAGGACACATTCATAACCACGATGTAAATCAAGCCACAAATTCCCTTAGGCTCTTAGTAACAATACCAGGGATACGTACAGTAGCAAGTCATCATTATTGTAAGATATTAATCAAGATATAGAAAACCAGCTGTCAAAGAGATTTAAGGTATTTATGCAGGATTTCAAGGTAACTAACCCAATTAATTGCGTGTGCCTTTTTTTTTTTTTTTTCACTTTTTGGAAACAGGAAGCATGCAAGCAAGGATAGGTTAAGCATTCACATAATTATGGATGCTACCAAGTTAAACTAAATATATTTATAGGCTGTATCCAAGTTTTAGAAAATGTTGGAAAATAAAATAGCTATCACTAGTGTTTTAATCTTGGATAGATAGTATGTAAACTCTGTTAGACTGCTTGGGATAATGTCACCCTGAAGATAGGAATTCAATACAAGACTTTCAGTTTGTATGTGCAGGGCAGCTAAAGTGCTAACAGCTAAGCACTTCAAGTAACAGGAGGTAGCCAAGGCCGTCTCCGCGTGGGAAACAAAGTTGAAATGCAAACTCTGGCACTCTGGAATAGTATAAGAATTCAAATCTGTTAGGGCAGGGGGAAGTAAACAGCAGCGCTAACAGCTGAGCAGTCCAGGTAACGAAGTGACCAATGCCATTTCCACATGGGAAACGCAGTTGCAATTCAAACTCTGCCACCATTCACTGTAGGCTCATAGCTTCTCCACAAATTAAAATTAGGCTATATGCTTTCATACATAGAGTCGCTAATACTTTAATACGTTAATGTAAATAGGCTAAACACAATCGTAGACAGAGTCGCTGATGGTTTAAAAGTTAATGTGGTTGCAGGCTGTAGCTCTGTAATTAGCATTCCAATATCAGGAACTTTAGCTAGTATATACAATCTATTACAGACTGTTTGGGTAGTATCACCCTGATTATAGGCATACAAAGCAAAACGTCATATGGGTTTAGGCAAATAAGACTGTAAGCAAACGCTAACAGCTGAGCACTCCAAGATAGAAGGAAGTAGCCAATGCCATCTCAGCGTGGGAATCGCAGTAAATGTATAAACCCTAGCACCATTCAGTGTATGCTTAAGGCTTTTACACTTGGGTAAATATAATCCATTCAACTAAAGGACCAGTGCACACACTCACAAATTGGACACAGTGCACAAACAAAACTACGTGAATCCAAGGCATGCTACTTAAACAAAAACTAAACCCAAGAAGGCAGTTCACAAATTAAAAATAAAGTGCACAAAAACTACTTGAGTTCAAGGCACACTACTTACACAAAAAAATTGACTCAAGAAGGCAGTTCACAAGCATAATAGAAAGTAAATACAGCAGGTCTTATGGTAGCCAAAGACGCTGGGACCAGGATCACACAGCAGTTGGGGGATATTAAGATATAAAGATCTTGCCACTAGGGATAAAAGATTTATAAGGGCTTAGAGAGGATATGAGGTAGGGGGGAGGAGAAAGAACATGTAAGCTGATAAACTCGGGAGGGCTTACTGTTACTATAAAGGGGGAAGGGTTCTGGACTATTAAAAGATAAAGTCAGGGAGGGGTTACAGCTACTACAAAGGGAAAGGGCTCTTGGGACAGCTAAAAGAGATGGGGATGCTAAAGAGGAAAGATGAGAAACAGAACAGGAAAAAGGGATTGAGCTAAGAGAATAGGGCAGAAGAGTTGGGGGGATAATGGAGAAGAGTATCAGGGAATAAGAGTGTAGAGTCAGAGAGAAGAGAAGGAAGCAGCAGCCAAAAGAACAATCAGTGAAATACAGTGTATGCAAGGTAAGTAAAGTTGTGAGTGGGTATAGAGTTTAGGAAAAGTGGTGGGGGGAGTATTAGGGGGATAGGTGGGTGTTAAAACTAGAAGCAAGAAAAAAGTGGACAATAATTAACAGCCACTACTAAGACCTGGAGCTGTGAAATGGTTAGGCTATGAATTCATAGGATAGGTATGAGGAAGGTAGGACTAGGTAAAAGTATCATCGAATGGACAAAAACGATATAACAGCAGGAGAGTTTGAGAGGGAGAAGACTGGTCTGGGATAGAGGTGAGAGGCTAGCAGTAAATAGGAGGGTTATAGTATTACAGGAGAGGTTTGCTGGCTATAGGGTAGTAAGGAATATGACTTGCTGTCCTGGCTGGGGAGCGACCTATAAATAAATGCTTATAAATGTAAACATTACTGCCCGGTGTAAAACATACTTTCTCGCTTTCTTTTAAAAATAGAGTTGAGGGATCGGAGGCAATATGAGGAAACAGCAGGTTTTAATGGTTCCTTAGTCACCAGGCCAGAAGAAGTTTATATCCAGGGACAGGATATGGAGACTGGAGAGCTAGGTATTATGGTAGCCAAAGACGCTGGGGCCAGGATCACACAGCAGTTCGGGGATATAAAGATATATATATATATATATATATAAAAAACTGCCCTATTCAAAACATTTTCATGGTAACAGTCTAATTCTACACACAATATATAAATACAGAATCACAATAGACTGTATGCCATAGGCATGCTGCACAGCTTCTTGAACTTATTTTTAATTGGGGGGGGGGGGCAAATGACCCAAAAACCAGGGACATTTTAAACATTCCGTGTATAATTAAATAATTGTTACCATCATGCATTTCACTGCCAAGTCTTGAACCCTGAACACTGTCCACTACAGTCAGAGCAACATACCACTAAACTAAACCAGCAGTTTCTTGAAAGACAGGAAGACCAACTTAAATGGCTATCATATCAATTAGTGAATTTAGTTATCACTTCTCACCATAGCTCTCAACCTCTTAGCACAAAAATACAGAACAAAGCCAATAATGGGGGAATACAGCCCCAGAATAGGAACACATTTCAAATACTGATTTTATAACCTTAGAAAATTGCTAGAAAAGGTTTTGTTTCACCACTCCTGCAAACCAGAAAGAACAGAACAAAAATGTGAGGCATAAATTCACAAGTGATGGTGGCTACGGACTTTAGGCTCTTTTTACCTGTACCCAAGGTACAGGGTTTGAGTCCAAGTACCTCTAGCCACCAGATGTACCCTGCTGGGGGCATTTACACACACACCAGTTCCCTGTAATTAGTGTACTCACTCTGATAGACTCTCAGTTCCCCTGCTCCACTCTGCAATTAACTCTACAGTCCAGATGCAGCAAACAAACTCCATTCTGCAGCTCCCACTCGTAACAGCTTCTGAATAACAGCCGGAAATGCTCTGATGCTAACAGCTTCTGAATATCCCGCTCACAAATGCAAACAATAGCTGGAAATGCGCTGATGTCGTTGCGGCAAATGAGACCACTCACAAACAGCCGGGAGAAAATGAAAGGGGCAGTGGTGATCTGCAAAAGTGGGGGGCTCCCCTCCCACCATGCTCTATGGTTCCGGCGTCCATGCAACCACTAATATCGATCATTTTTGGTTTATCCAAAGTATACAAAATTTTAACATTGCCACCCATGCACCCGATAGTGTCTGGGAAAGGTTGGGTAACAGAGCCACTATCTATATCGAAAAGAATTTATATTCTCTGCTAGACACCTGTGACACCATCCTAAAAGACACCAGAACCTTTCTACAAAGATTATATGTGGCTACGTCTAATTTGAGTGCTGACTATCTTTTAGTGACAATGGATATACTCACTTTTTATTGTGATCCCCAATATATGGGGCATAGAAAATGTCAGGAAATTTATGCATGTCAATCACTGTTTTACTGAGGACAAGATCAATTTAATTTGTGCCCTTCTAGAACTGGTTTTAGAAAATGTTTGTTTGAAGATCAATTCTATGCACAAAAGGTGGGTGTGGAGATGGGCACAGCCTGTGCCAATAGCTATGGCAACCTTGTATTAGTACAATGGGAGAAAGATGTTTAACTTCAAGCTGGGGGCTTCTCTGAGCACATTTTATGGTATGTAAGATTTGTGGATGATATTTTTTTTATTGTGGAGGGGGACAGTTGAGACTCACACAGTTTACAGAGTTATTACATCAGTCTACAGATTTTTAAAGATTTACTTTTAATCTTTTGATGAAATTGAATTCCTTGATATTAAGGTGAACAAAACTGATTTGACTAGCCTAGTAACTATTATTTATAGGAAACCCACAAGAAAGAATAATCTGCTCCATAGAGATAGCATGCCTCCTAGGCAAGCTACCCGGAATGTTAAGGGACAGGTGCCCAGGTTCATGAGACTTTGCAAATGGATTTTATAGATAGAGGCTACAAGGAAAAGGATACTGACAGATGTATTACTTATGCATTTAAGGAGAGGGGGGGGGGCAAATGTAGATCATACTATGATATTGTATCCAACACTGAAGCCCTAGCTACAGAACAAAGGGACAGGATTGATTAGGTTTTCCCTCACATATTCTTCTGATGTTAGTAGTATACGTGACATTGTTAAAAGGAACTGGGGCATTTTAGATACTGTAGAGGAGTTAAGAAATGCCATAGAAACTGTTCTACACTTTTCTTTTAAAAATAAAAAATCTTTGATAAGGCATTTGTGTTATAATGCTTCTACTTCTAACAAAAGAAGTTTTACAGTCAGAGAGGCACTTTTAAATGCAGAAATTGTACAGCCTGCAAGTTTATACACTCATCCTATTTACATGCACCATAACATGCACTTTAAAATAGATACAAACTTTTTTACTGATTGCATGACCAAGAACACTGTTTATTTCAGTGACGGCACTGTTTGTAATGTTTTTTTTTATATAGGAATGAGTAATAGACAACTCAAAAGACAGGGTGCTGGAACGTCAGAGAGATATTAGAAACAAGAAAGACACTAATGCTCTTGCCAAGCATATTTGCCTGAGACAGGAACATAATTAATTTTCTTGTGCTAGAGATTATTCTGGACAGTCTAAGCAGAGGAGACCTTAGGAATTGAACAGAATCTGCAGAGCAAAATTGGATTCTGTCTCAATGCTAATAAGACACCAGGTCTTAATGAAGTTGTCTCTCAAGCATTTTTTTAAAAGCTAGATCTCTCAAAGTATAGAACTGTCTTTTATATACTTTTTAGATATTTATGTTTTCTATTTGTTTTGCTTGCTTAATAGTTGTGATATTTTTCTGTTCAATAATTGTTGCTTTGATTAGTGCGTTAATTGACTGATTAACTTATGCTATTTAAGTGCTTTTGTTACTAGTTGAGAACAGTCTGATGAAGCAGTGAGGGCACACCATGAAAGCTCTCTCTTTTGAGCGCATTAAAGTTTTTTGTTTTACCTTCAGCTGTGTTTGTTTCGGTACTTTTTTGATTTAGTAGTTTCTTGTTATTGTGAGAGCGGCCACAGTGGTGCAGCGAGTATAGATATAGATATATATATATATATATATAT
>NC_056749.1:162334321-162398859 GCF_019279795.1 Protopterus annectens
TGGTGGCAGTTGGTATAACCATCTAATCCTGAGTTTTAGGATACTGTTAAAGAAACCTGCCTGGTTGTTTATCCTTTTAAAACAGTTGAACAAGTGGCTTGAAATAGCAGAGATATTATTCTGGACCAAGAATAACATTTCAGCAACTCTTACCTGAAATGTTGCTTTGAAATACCTTAGCATTATTTAAGCATGAGAAATTATGTCTCCCATCTTCAGCCATGCCCTGTCATTTATGGTAAAGCACAAACAAGCAGTGCTCCTTAAACTGTGATATGGAATAGTCCTTTGTACACTAATCTGATTAACTTCAATGAAGTGTGTAGGAAAGGCGGTACTGCCAGCAAAGCTAGCTGAAATTTTGTGAATATGTTATTTGTGAATATCATACTGATTTATACAATTTGCTTTTTTTTACAAATGTATTATAACTATGTCATACAAGATGCTGCCATTACAAATGTATTAGAATTGTATGTCATAATATATATCAAACTGTTGTATACATATGTTTGTATTAAAAAGGTATTTGTAAAGTATTTCTGTTTGAAACGTATCCACAGTGTGCCCAACTGGAGAGAACAGAAATGCACTATTTTATCCATTTATATGTATATGTTTTAACAGAGGAAACTGAAAATCAGGATGTTAGCCTCAGTCCAGCAAACCTGAAAATAGATCTGAAATTAAATCACTTTATAAGCTAGGACAAAGATACTATCTCACAGGTTTCAATGCAGCCAGACAGTCAGTCTGTACTAGGAGGCTTTTTGTATTGTTTTGAGGTGAACTAATTACTGTTGAAGTTGAGGCGCTAAAGTCAGAAAATAAAATTTATTTTGTTTGCAGTTTGTCTCGTTTTGGTGAACTAATTACTACTCTGGAAGTGTCGAGGTATGCAATTGTTTTAGGGCTTCCAGCATCTGCCACAGATCTGAGCAAAAGCCCTTGTATGTGGATTTTATAGGTAGGTGCCAAGTCCTGCAGGGTTTGCATTGGAACTAGAGGTCAGATGACCAGAAGTGATGTCATTCTGCAAGCTATCTCAGTAGTAATATTTTAGATATTTTGAGAAGTCTCCTAGTGAGGCTCATTTCCCATGTGGGCATTTAAAACAAAGGAATAATTTTTAGTGCAGTCTTTAAATACACAAAGCAGTGGTTTCCTATATGGAAAACCATCATCTGCTTTCACACTTGCTTAAGAAATCTGATAGCGGAGGTTTTTTTTTTTTTTTTTACAAAGATACCAACAAGTGAAATGTCATTTATTTTGTTTATGGGAAACAGCTTGCAAACTGACAAAATCATATTAACTTGTTCAATTCTAATGCCATTTACTTTAAAGAGAAAAAAATTTAAATGTTTGCCACTTCATACACATTACAGATATACATGCAGTACATCAAGAAAATCTACAAATGGAGAACATCTCAATTTGAACCCAGGACCTCTCTCACAAAGTGTGAGTTATCCAGTAAGATGGAAGTGGGCATGGTACAGATATTTGCACAAACTTAGGGGAGATGAGACAGTATTCCAAATAATGGATTTCCATATTTACTCTGGGCATGTGGTGATATCTATATCATGCAGACCTGCAAGTGCCTCACTGAACTTTCATAAGAATATTTTTCAAATTTTACATTTAGAAGTTTATATACAACAATCATTTGTTCAATGTAATGCAACAGACAGACTCAGACTGATGGAGCCCACACCAGATTATAAACCTCACATACACAATCCCCAAAGTATCAGAAGAGACTTTTAAATATGGACAAGGAAGATGATACTTGAAACTTAATTGAGAGTTTCTAATATTCCCTGCTTTACATTAGAGCTTATCCTTCTAACATCAGATCATACAACCAGCAGGGTCAATCAAGAATCTTATTCTTCAAGTCTCTAACATGTGAGCTGCAAGTGTTACCAACTGTAACAACCAAGAAATTCCTGAAACATGTGAATATTAACATTGCATCATCCCTAAATTGTCTATACCTAATGGAAAATTATTTCAGCTCCTTTAATCTGTCCCTATAAGAAAGGTGACAGACACAAGAGATCTACCAGGTAAATGCTCGGTTTATTCTTAATGAGAATATTTAACTTCCTCTACACTCAGTACGAGGAGGAATCAATGTCGAAGTGGAACCAACACATTTTTCTCTCTGCTACAAAAAGAGCAGAGAATGTTGTTGTGTCTTTCGGCTTTTCCCGGTTAGGGGTCGCCACAGCGGAACTCCGGTCCGCTAATGATTGGTAGTTGATTTTTACATGCCGAGTTACCAGCCCTGACGCACAACCTTCAACGAAGGTACACCCATTCACGCATGTCTCCACGCAGAAGACGCTATAGCTGAGAATCGAACCGGACAGTGTCTTACTGTGAGGCGACAACATTAACGCAGCACCACCACCGCAGAGCAGAGAATAATGTTCATGAATTTAACATTGCCTTAGAAATGACCACATGCATTATTTAGATCAGAGATAAATTCAATACTTAAGTATTTAATGGTATGTGATTCTGCAATCAGACTCTGATTTCAATAGCATACATTTTACAGTGTTAAATAAAACCCCATTACCATCGGACCAGACACCAGAATATGTTGCATCACTTTGTTCATTGACATTTTTTACACTTATATCAGTTGTGTCATCTGCATGATTGATGATCCAGATGCCATCTGCCATCAGAAAGGCAGATATATAAAAAAAGAACAAAAGGGCCCAAAACAGATCCCTGTACAACACATACATTAACTACCTTGTCTTCCAAATAAATTCATCCACAGTCTTTATATTTTCTGTTTCTAAGCCAATGACAAGCCTGTTTAACTAACCTATTAAGCTCAATGACTACTATCTCCAGAAACAAATATCCTCAAAAGGTTTGAATGAAATACATTCAGTGCTACCCCAGTTTTATAGCTGAATGCATCATCATAAAATGCCAACATGTTGCTCAGACAAGTCTGGTATGAAACAAAGCCATGTTTGCAGAAGTGAAATAGTTGCATGTGAGAGTCATTAAACAGAGAGCAGAATTCCTTCAAAAACTTTCCCAATCAAATTTAGATTTACGGCCCTGGGTGTGAAATTACATTCATACTCTGATTTGCGACCCTTGGGGTTACGTACAGTTAATCCATGAACAGATCACTGCAACAATAAACATATTGAAGAGAATGATGCAACTTAGATAAAAAATTACCAGCAAGTCCATCAGTTCCAGGTGAGGCCTTACACTTAATCTGTATCAGAGTATTCTTCAAAGAGATTCAGGAGTACTTACTCGATTACAGATCTGTGAGGATCTTACAGAGTCTAGCATTATACTTCCATGGTAGATTTTAACCCTTATATTTTGCATGCAAGTAATTTATTGATGAGCCAAACAAGGCTATGTTGGGACATTTTCATGTTTTCTCTAGTCAAGAGGGAAGAGAACTAAACCAAGGGTTAATTTGTGTTTAACTATCAATTTAACCAAATTACATTTGACTAGAGTAAGATGAGTAGTCTGCTTTATGTGGAGTGGAAGATTGTTCCATAGAAGTGGTATTCTCTGTCATACAAACCAGTTCCAATACAATATGTTCTTTTTATTTTGCGAGAGAGATTCAGAGTTATTGAATGAGTGCTTGTGATACCATAGGACTTTTAAAAGTGTAATAGGTTGACAGAATAGGTGCTTTTTAAGATATATACACAAGGCAGACACCACCTCTCATTAACCTGTACAATAATGGAAAAACTATGCTTTAAGATGGTCTGCATTAGGCTTATGTTTTTTTTTCTTTTTTTCAGTGAAATATCACTGTGGTCATTCCAGTTGTGACAAGTATCTGGCAATTACATGCCAAAAGGGACATTATACTAAATGATCAGTCTAATACATGTGAAGTGCATTTAAGTATATATTCAATTCTTGGGCATGTCTCATTTTATGAATACTTCAGATTCAGTTTATAAGCTTTCAGAGTCAGGATAAAAGTTGACAAAAAAAGTTAAATTTTTTTTGGGGGGGGGGGGATCAGTACAAACAGGGTAGCTAATATTCATAAGATCCTAAGTCATCACTTTCTAATTAAATTCCAAATTGATATTTTTCTCCTTAATTGCCTCAGTCACCCTGTTAATATTTCCTACACTGACCAAGGAAACAACCAGAATGTTACATAGTGTAGTTTAACTTAAAACAGCTCCTCTGTGCATTTTAAATAACTGATAGTTGTGCAGATTTATAACGTTTTACCTATGTTATGTGGAATTTTAATAAGAAATTACAAGGTTTTAGGTGTAAAAGTGGACCATCCTTCAAACAATTGCATTCCATAGCCCAATTCCCTTTTATAAAAAGCAATTTTGTAGTCTTTTTCATAAATCATATTTTAGATCTGGGTAACACAAATGAAGTATTTCGTTCTAGTGGTGTTTCCAACTTTGTGTGCGCTGAATATTCAGGTTTGAAATGTGACATCTTACTGAGCTCTGCACATTTGAAATCAGTGTAAAAATATGCATTTTCCATGTTTTAGTGGTTTTCTAGTAGGTGGTGAGGCAAAGTGCCTCGCAGTCACATTTTAAAGAACAGTCACAATTAGAATTTGGGTGAACAGTTTCATGTTTGCACTCATTTTTCTGAAGGCATTTTTTGTTAAAAGAAATTGGTTTAACTCACTCCAAAATTGAGTTGTATTGCAGGACAAGAGTAGGTGGTGGGACAATTTGGCAGACAGATATTGAAAGGCATGGTGGAATTCAAACAGTGGTCTTTAACACAAACATATTTGATAAGATTAGTAATACGGCATGTATGTTTTCATTAAAGTCATTACATGGGAACACTGACAGAAATATCAACAGCAGTCTTACAAAGGAAAAAGAAACACCACATATTAAAGAAAATGGCAACTCCTTCATATAGATAAACATAAATCCAAGCAGATCACTATTTTAATGAAACACATGGTGCCCACCAAAAAATGTAATCCACTATCCATTCCACAGTAATTAAATGCACCAATAACAGAAATCATCCTGGATCATAAAATTACCAAATAAGGAAGAGATCTCAATATGTTGATGGAAAGTAATAAAAATACAAGAATTTATAAAAGCCATACTTCATAACCCATCTGTAACATATTAATATCATTTAATAGACTTAAATCAATGCAAAAGCTGCAGTTCAGCATTCAGTTGGTTATTTAATAAATATTTTAGTAAATGTACAAAAACGTAAGCAGAAATGCCATTACAATGCATTTAAATATTATCAATATGGAAAACTGTATTCATGCATGGTGGATATAAGGCTCTAGGAATTACCATTCATAGCTGTTTTTTCTTTAACCAGCTATGTCTACCATAAAGATAACATCTCCACTAACTTTGTCCAAGTTAATAAATAAAAAATAGGCATTAGAGTATAAAGTGCACTTGAGCAAAACACTATATAGCTTTATGTTTGTGAAACATACATGCATACTTTTTCCTGCATCCTGAGTTGTATCTAACCAGTCACATCGAGCAACTGGATCCACAGAGCTTCCTCACTAAAAGAACAAAGGACATGTATAACATGTCCTATGTAGACTGCCTCAAGGTCCTATCCATGTATCCTGTCTCCTACAGGCTGTTGACATATGATCCATGTCTGACATTCAAAGCATCACTGGAGCATACTCTGATGGACCTTTTGAGTAGCTGCAAAAGAAACATAAGAATTACCAACTCTACAGACTTAAGAATCTGCTGGAGAGAGAGTTGTGGATCACAGACACTACCCCTTCTGTGGAACAGGGTCTCCCATCCATGTGAAGCAGAGTTCTTCCCTAATCCAATTCAAGCAGAACTTGGACAAGTGTATGGGGAACAGGAAATCCATCTCTGGTTTGTCACCCATGTCTCTAATAGATACAGGCCCCCTGTAAATGGTTCATCTTCCAAACCCCTGCTTGTAAAGGTTTCATCACTCAAGCATCTAGTTATATTAACCAAGGATACAAGAAATTGCTAGGGATTTGGGAAGCATGGTTAGGCTTAAAATGCCCCAGTGGCCATTAGTCTAGTACACACCTATGAACCTATTTCCCCTAGCATAGGTGGCAGGGATGTCTTTCAAGGTATCCAATACTTTTCATACTGCTTACATTTTTTTATACAGTTTGTTCAAAAGTTTAGGAATTTTAGTTATTTTTGTATTTAATTATTGGTTGGTGCATAGCTCTGCCAGTTAAAAGAAAATGTATGCCATCAAGTAGGAAAACCAATTCCTATTATGGGGAGAACTATGACTTTATTAAGGACATGTGGACTTGAAGGTTACATAAAGGGGATACAATAACATGGTGCAAAAATTGCTTGCAATGTTCATCATACCTTAGGTGTGGAATGCTTCATATGCACAATTTCTTTAACCTTACCTCTGAAGGACTGACTTACAAAAATGGATACATCACCTTCTGGGTCACTGAGCTGCTCAGAGTATAAAGAAAGGTTGTAAAAGACAAGGAAAGCCCATCATTAGGTGGCTTAGTTTTACCAACATTGTGGACTTTGCAGAGTATCATTTTTATCATATTGCTGTTTGCAAATTTTTGCTTGGACTTTCTTTACTTGACTGCCTAAAAATGCACTATGGTGAAGATAAGAGTATATTTAGTACACTAAACTCTTTTAATGAGAAGTGCATCTACTGATTTTGACATGCAGAACTGCAAAGTCAAAAATCCTTACAAGAACACTAATTACTCTGGATATAGATCACCACCTTAGTGACGTTCCTGGTCTTATTATACCTGAACTATTTCTGGATATCTTACTGCAGAAAAAAAGCTATGAGCAACTGTTATCATTACAGGAAACAAAATAATGCAGTGTCCCTGAGAGACTTCAAAGTTAAGAACATTGTGTCAAAAGGAATGGCCTTAAAGAGGAAGAGTATTGTGTAATAAGCTGCAGAAGATTCAGATCAAAAGCGTTTTTAGAAAGATTTAAATTAATAATTGATACTGTAGAGGAGAAATTCTCACTTCCTCATTCTGAAGTATTAACAGTTCACTTTCTCTGCTGTGTGCAATAGGCCCAGAATGCCCCAGTTATTCCACGTTTGTGATCAGTCACTTCTTCCTTTACAACTGATCGTGATAGAACTTGCCTAATCTACTTGGTTTAACTGGCTCTTCAGGGATTTTGTTCCAATATCATGTTTTAAAAGGATGGTGCAACATTTAGTGTTACTGCCTCACAGCTCTTGCATCTCCAGCTTCATTCTTGTTTGGGTTGTCTGCTGAGTAGCATCTGCACCCACATGTTCATATTGGCTTTAAAAGGTTATCAGTTTTCTTCCACATCCCAAAGATATGTTGTACCTGAACAGGCAGTCCTCCAAACTGGCAGAACATATGCTCATGTGTGGGTCTGCATGCACTCATTCCCTGTCTAGGATAGGGTGTTCTCTCACCAAGTGCTAGGATAGAATCCTGCTCCCCCCAACCTTCAATTGCATTAATTGCATAATCTGTCAAAAGATTAATTACTCAATGTTATACTATATCGTCCTTCTCATTGCAGTACTTAACCAACCATGTCTGTTGTTGCATATTGTTTAATTTTTTTCTGTCAATACACTGAAAAGTATTATGTTGTAAACACAATTGCTCTCTTTCACTTAAATATTGTATTATACAAATTGTCTTGGGTCCTCAATTTAATTATTGTACTTATTCCATCTTCTACCTGGGAAAGTCTGACGCTTGTCATCTATGGATGGGATGTTACCCATCTTAATAAATGTTAAATAAATCAAGGCAGAACTCAGCTGATAAGAACATGGAGGGGGTTGGAAGTAGGAGAGATTTTTTCTACTGAAAGGAGGATACCAAAAAGTCTAATGCAATCCTAAACTATCAGGAAATATTTTGAATCACAATGCAGAATCATTGTTAAAACTACAAACAGGAAAAATATTGCAGAAGAATGCAGACTTCTTGATCCAGTGCGTATTGTATAATTCTCCATATTCATGCCAAAAACAGAACCTTTTTATCTAGTAAGACAAGACAAACACAATGCTAACTCTTACTATACCCAGTCTGAACCATCTTAAAACTCGGTTTCTTAAACAATTTGGTGATCAGTTGTCACTTACGTTTGATTTTTATAGCCTAATCCATATCCTATCTATGCAGTTAATATTTATATAACAGTAGGACTGCATATAATATTGGCAATGTTTTCTTGTACAAACAGGGTTGAGGAAATATGAGCATGTAATCCCTGTAGAGGAATTCTGATGCTAGACAGACTGCTTGGTAGGTATATGTTCTTATACTCAAGTGAAAATCATGATCTGAACTCATGCAGTATTGATTTTAATTTGCTGCATTTCTAGATTTTCATTTTCTTATACTGTCTGCACTCCCCCCTCCTGTTTTATGGCCACAATTCTTTTTTGTTTGCATATTTATGTTTCAGTAAACCTAAAATCTGCATATGGGCCACATCAATTCGGCATACAACTGGGCGGAACAATTTAATAGTTGTGATTTGCTCAGCTACAAAGAAAAAACTAACACAGGAGTTGCCCACATTAGATTTCTGACCACCTTTAGCAGGAATATCAATGTTATAAGAAATGTTAACAATAATTGTAACATTTTATTAGCTAATTCACATTTAGCTAATATTCTTGCATCTGAGTGCCAATTTTACTATAGGAGAGGCCGTACATTGGGGTCATATTTGAATCTACACAAGAAGGGCCGACATGTGAAGATGGGGGTTACACTTTCCGGGGACCAACTAATGGGCTCTTTTCCTTGTGGCCATTGTTCCTGTTGTATACATATGATGAAGTCTAAAGAATTCTCGAACAAAAATACTATGGTTTTTGAGATTAGATGTTTTGGCAATTGTGGGTCAAACTGGGTAATATATCTTGTTACTTGTTCTTGTTCAGCCTTTTATATTGGCCAGACCATTGAGAATTAGGATGTCAGAACATTTTAGAGACATCAGGAACAAACGTCTTTCTAGTGCTTTATATAAACATGTGTTGCACCACACTAGTGCTAAGTTTTAATTTCAAATCATTGACGCTATCTGGGGTGATGCAACCAATGCATTTGGATGGCATGATATATTCAACAGGAAAGAAAAAGCCTGGATCATTAGATTGGGGGGGGGGTTGTTTAACCCAGGCCTCAATGATCATTTATAATATGGTCTCCATATAATATGTACTCGATAATGTTTACAGTTTAAGTTTAAAGATCAGAACAAGATAAAAAATATTTCGTTTTTCTGCATTCAGTATTTATGTATTAATTGTCATTTATAGGATATGCCTTTAAACATTTGATTATCCTTCATTAACTAATCAGCCAATTATCATATGGCTATATTAAGTCAAGTGGAGTGTCACACCATCACAGAGGAAGGCTTGTTGCCGAAACCGGTCTGTTGGTTGTTTGGTCAAAATAAATATTTGGATTTATTCACTCTGGTGCTGGCTGCTTTTTTGACTTTAAGTTCACCTACCAATAAAAGTCTAAAACAAATGAGTTTGTACATTGTTAGACCATGGCATACTACAATGTATAAACTCTGTTTGCTAAAACAAACTTGCGTGAGAGTCAAATGCTATGGCTGAGATGAACAGGATTTTGGGTACAATTCCTAATAAAACCAAAAGAAAAACTGTAAATTCAATCAAGATGATTCTACACACCCATTCTTTAAAAAACAAGATATGAATAAGCAATATTTTTTATACGTTAATGAAACAAGTACTTAAAGAGTTAAACTGAAATGTGTTGCATTTTCTCATCAGCAATAGAAACAGTAAGGAAATGAAAAGACAAAACATGCAAAGAGTTGTATATTATGCAGGTCTCTACCTTACATTTAAACATTCCTCCGATCAGTTGGTCATATAACTCAAGTAGCCTCTGATGATAAAATAGACATAGCAGACATACCCTAAGCTATTTCTCCCTCTTCAGCAATAAATATACCCAATTATGCCAGAGCATATGTGAATGATTGACCATAATTTTCTTTAACATTTTCCATATAGTACTATTAATGTACTTTTTTCATTGACAAACATGTAGATAATTATGTCTGTTTACCAGTAAACACGGACTGGGAATTAAATCCCTTTTCAGTTGAGCAACGGGGAGAAAAACTCCATGGTTATATATACAAAATTATGACAATGTGCAAAACATTTATTAAAACAAAAGCATTTATAAGGTTACAACAGAGACATAGGAAGAATTCAATTAACTGAGATATACAATAAACATTAATTATTTTGTTTTTTAACAAAATTAAAAAACTTTTGGTAGATGTAGTGTACCATACACATTTTAAAGGATTTTTTTTTTCTTATAGTAAGACAGTATTGCAGATAGTTAAGCATTCAAATAGCGAGGGGGTTAACAATAACTATGTTCCTAGGCTGGGCAGATACAAGTGTAAAAGAATGTTGAGACAGATGCATCATTATGTAGTGCAAAGGAGGAGAGTTTTGGATAAGGCTACAGAAGATTGGTGTGAGGAGTAAGACAGGGATGAAATTCTATGCATGACTAGAGACAGCACTAGATAGCAATAGATAGCAAAAGGTAGGCGTGGCCCCAAATGATGCGTGTTTGGTTTAAGTAGATCCGAACCTTGAGAAGGTCTGTGATATATGAAGGGAGCATTCTGATGGGTAGTTTAGAGGAATGCAGTCTGTGCTGCTACCTCCAGCTACAGGATGTCTCTGTATGCTGTTGCATGGGACGTGGTGGAAGGAGAGGGAGGGGCATGTCATGTGGTTTGGAGCAGTGATATTGCCTTGTGGCAAGTAATGACTTCATTCTGGTTGAATGTTTTTGGTGTATTTATTTGGTGGATGGAGTTTTATCTCCTGCCAAGCGACAAGCATATAGTCAGCCCCCATGACTTAAGACAGTTATTAAAAAAAAAAAAAAAAAAAAAAAAAATACTATATTTATAATGAAACAGTTACAACTAAAGGTAAATGCAATTTACAAATTGTTGAAAAATGCACAACTTTTTTTGTAATATTTCTAATGTGTGGTATTTTTTTCAATAACTTTAAATGGGAAATAAGTTTGTCTGAAGTAGTTCTTAGCTTTTTACAGTTCCTGTAGTCTCACTTTTTTCATACAATAGCGGTCTGCTTCAATATTTTGCAAAATTGTATACTAATGAATGTAGCTTTCTGGCAAGCAACTTGGTTTTGGTCAAATAATTTTAAGTCAATATATTACCACTGTTGCTTGCTGCCAGTTTTAGTCCCTATTTTATCACATTTCTATCATTTCTATTCATTTCAGGATGGATTTTCTATAGCTTACAGCAAGTGATCAGAGAATGAATATCAGAAGAAACAAAACTGCCCAAGACAAAAAGCTGACACTAACACTGCACTGCAAGCAACCCCCCCAACCCAACATCCCCATGGTGGGGTTGCACCTGTTTGTCCACTTCTTATAGTATAAATCAGATGTCAAACTGCTTCAAGGTTAGGGATGTTACTGTTTAAAATTATTCAGTCATGATTTAAGCCATTAATTCCATACAGTATATTTTATGAATGTGCAATCCTTATGCATGATGCACCATATCTTATCTGCTGTCAGCCATTTTACATTTTGATCCATATTGTTCTTTTGGCCAAATGATTTAACAGCCAAGAATCTTTTGGATATAACCTCAAATAAGAAATGACTAGCAACCCCATACAAGAATGAACTTGGAATATAAAATGCTTTGGCAGTTTGTAGTCTTCATACATGACTGAATGCTTTTATTTTTAAAATTAAACAAGTGAACAGCTTAGAGAATGATTTCCTAGTGAGAGGCTATGCAAGTCTGATATTAAACATCCTGGAGCCCATTACAAAACTTAAAAGGACTGAAGCACCTTTACTCAAACTCACCAGTAGAATGGTAAGAAATCCCAGAGAACAAATGCAAAAGTAGCTGCATCCTGATGCACTTTGGATTATCACAGTATCAAAAATGTTATTAAACAAAACGGGGTCTTTGTCACAGGAAACCCTGTCTGATTAACAGCCGGTGAAGCCCCATCCTTTGTTTACAGTAAGGCCAGGAATATTATAAGTTTTGTCGAATTTAATTGCAGACTATAAGAGATAAACACAAAGATACGAAGCTAAATGGACATTTTGTATATTTATACAGCAAGGTGAATGTTTTTATTGCCCTTAAAGAAAACCATTAAGACCAGTGCAAGGAGTGGCTAACGCTACAAAAGTAATTTACAGGGCACAGTGCAATGAACGTGATGCATTTTATGTGGGCAAGACTGTAAAACTTAAGTGTATGATTTCATGTCATCTGGCAGAAATCCACTAAGGATATAAAATAATGCACTAGCCAAACAACTTGCTCTGCATAAAAGACACACAGGTTTTAGGTTCCTGATAAAGGATCATGGACATGGGTGATCTTGAAAGGAGACATCCTGAATATGCTGGAAAAACTTGAACTCATGTGGCAATTAAAGCTGAACTCTTCAGGAAGCCTGGACTGAACTACTTTTGTTCACTTAAAAGTGTACTGGAACTTAGAAAATTGCCAAAAGAGTTTACATGACTGATTTTATTCTTCCAGTTGGTTTTAAATACCATGGTAAATAAATTTTAATAGACGTGTATATCTGTTTCTATCACACTCTTTTTTTCACTTTATTTGAAATGTTTAACGATATTAGCTAATAGTTTTTTAGTGTTCTTGTACACAGACAAGTCTAGGATGATGAAAATGATCTTTAATAGATTACGGAAATAGAATATGGTTTGCACAATGGATTCCTTTTGCATGCAAAATGTGTGGATATATATAGGTCCATAGCTGTGTACTAGGCTAATGGCCCTGGAGCCTTTACAACTTAGCTCATATAATTACCCTGGCATCATGCCACCCAACCTTAGTTCCTAGTGCCTCTGTAGAGTGGAGCCACTGGAGTGATCCACGGGGGTAAATTTTCTATTTCCCATCCACTCATCAAGATTTCTCGAAGAGGGCCAGTGAGGTGCTCTGTTTCACATACACGTGTAATATTCATAAATATTTTTAGATTGCCAAATGGTCTAAGGTTTAAATATTTCCAACCATGCAGTATACTGTCTTGGATAAAATTGCAGAGTTAATTATCTGCATAATAAAAGGTACCACATTATTAATTTTAAAGTACATAAGGGTTATATTATTATGACCGCTACTAAGTAGGGCAGGACCAGCTTGAATGCCACACTGATGGAAGGGATGGGAATTTAATATGTATACCAATATACTGTTTTACAACACAATAAACCACTCTGATATTATATATATATATATATATATATATATATATATATATATATATATATACATACATACATACACACATATATATATATATATATATATATATATATACACACACACACACGCATACACACACATACACATATATATATATATATATATATATATATATATATATATATACACACACACACACACACACACACACACACACACACACACACACACACACACATATACACACACACAAAAGCATCATGGTTTGCCAATCATGTCATCCCAGGCAGACAGTTACTGGATCCCCTTTGAAAGACACCAGAAGCTTAGCCAATTATTGAAGTCAATCATTTTGCCCTTATACTGTGTTATCATTCTGGGCGATGGCAGGATACTACTCAGGGCTAGAGTCATACTTGCCTGGGCTACATGATCCGAGAGCTCTTCATGTAGTCCAGGGTACATCTCAAGTCATTTACTCCAACATGGACAATGAGTCTCATATTTGTACCTGTCGTGGACTGACTTGAGTGCATGCATTATGTGGCGGATCCTGGCACCAGACCGGCAACTGAACAATTTTCTTCTTGTTCAGCATGGTGAGTGGGACATCAGTGTTCCAGACTATAGAGTCACCTATGACTGAAGTGTTGGTTACATTGTCTTGCTTTAGGGGCTGCTGCTGGGTGGCACACTGGTGTTGTGAGCTATGTGATGCTTTGGTTGTTTTTGGGGGTGGTGTTTGTTTGCGTTTCAGCTTTGGAGGTCCTTGTTGCTTGGGCAGGTTAATGTTAAGAGCCTCCGCATATGTGGGTTTTGTGTTGCTATTTGTGGGTTTTGAAGGACTGTGTTTGAAGTGTTATGTGGGTGTTAACCTTCTCCTCTTGATTGTATATAAACAGTGACCATCTAGAGCCAATGCTCACACTGCTGATGGTCTAACCCTGCCTATGAAAATTCCCCTAAAATCATGTGTAATACTCAAAAAAAAAAAAATAAAACTAATTAAAAAGTTCATAGACTGCACATTCAAACCACATATGTACACCCACACACAAAAAACTACCCATGCAAACATGTATACCATAAACAAAAATCTACACTTAAAGAAAAGCATAACATTGAAGTGCTGGTCATATTCTGAAGCAAGTCTAAAACTTCTGGAGTTGAAAATATCCTCCTTACCATATGTAATACCCAATTATAGTTTTAATCAAGTGTGTTTATGTACTTTATTCTGTTGATTTGGATGGTCTCCTGAATTCTCTCTCAAAGCTGACTTTGTTCATTTTGATTTCATTGTACGAAGTTCCATCACTTCCAGAGTACTAATAAATGGTTGATTTATACAATTCTGTCCAGCAGTTAGTATACTTTAATTTTTTCTCACTTTCACTGACTTTGAATAAATACTTTCTAGCATGCATTTCACAGAACTGATTAAGGATAATGCCTTCTTGTACCTCACAGCCATGCTTACAATAAAAGTCTCAATTATGATGATGCAGTCTTTCAATGGCCTTCATCTGGAATCTTTGTAACTACAGTACATGGCCTCATTTCATTTTATACAGCATTTTATGGGTTTGTAATTTTCACTGTGCACTAGTGATTTCACGTTTTCTACACCCATCCACAGCTTTTGATAATGTGGGGGTCTTTTTTTTTTTTTTTTTTTTTTTTAATGTGGAGTTTTTAAATGCCTGCTCCTCAACTCCTAGCTTCTTAAGCTAGAAATTGTTCTGTGTTAAGGAATCATTGAACTCTTTGAATTCAGTCTGCAACTGTGCTCTTAAGCTCAGCAACATATGCTTCTAGTGTTTAAGACCTTGGCCTCTTTTAAAGAATAAACATAATAAATTGCAAGCTGTTTCTAGACTGGTAATAACTTAATTTTCTAAATTAGACCTGCATAATATAAGGCCTACTGGCTGCATGTCTCCCACTAGAGTTCATCTGTCTGCTGTTGTAACCACTTGATTGCTTCTTTTTAATGTTTCCTTTCTTTAAATATAATGCTTGTGTGAATACTTGAGTAGAATTTAGCTAAATAAACAGTATTTACCATGTCTGTCACATTTCATGTAGTACTGACCCCCTTTGTATGCAACACTAAACCATGTATTTATAGAGATCTGAGAGTAGTGTGAAGGATGGAAACTGGTACAGGTAGTTTTGGCTTTTGGACTGCAAAAGGCAAATAAAGCATCTGGTGTTAGTGTACTGCACAATGAGTATATTTAATTGTTGAATATCAACAGTGCCAACAGCTGTGTTGGTAATGTTTTACTGCAGCAATTTTCTTTTATTCAACCAGAACTAAGTGTCCAGAGTTAAGTGAGACAGCAATTGATACTTAAAAGTTAACTATAGCTACCAGATATTCCATGCCCATTTCTTTACTTAACACTTGGCATTGCATAATTGAGACTTATACTGTAGTGAGGAATATAGTATTGACAGGCAAGAACTGTGTGGTACTGTGACAGTCAGCCTTACTATCCGAAGTATCCTGCTCCCATAAAATGCAAGGTTTTCACAAATGTCAAAACTTAGGACAACCAGAAGCTGCAAACATTCAGAGTATGCACTTTGAAATTTCATGGTGTGGAGCTACTAAATCCAATGACCAAGGCATGGAGCAGATGAAGTAAGAGTCCCGTTTGCAAAATGCTGCGAGATGCCAGTAGTACTGTCATTTTCAAGACCTAATGAAATAGTAATGACTTGTGCTGAATTAAGCAGCTTCTTGCAATAATTACTTTTAAATCAAAAGTTCTGCATGGAATTAAAGAAATCAGAGATGTTGTCTATAGGACTTGAAATTATCATTCCTCTCTCATTTACCATCATCTACCTTTTCACTTATGCTGTTTGAGTTAATCAGCCATGGAGCAGTTAACAGTAATAACAGTTAAGGATTTTTTCAGTGGTTCATTTGTAATCTAAGCATGCAACTAACTAAAACATGAATCATAGGGCTGGAGGTTTTTTTTTTTTTCCTCTAAATCTTCCTCCTTGATTAATTTTCCTTCCCTATCACTTCAAAGGGCAATTCATGCCTCTTGGGCAAAAGCCCTATGGTTCATTCATTTATTTTGATGAGAGTCAAGTATGCCAGGAAGTATCACTATCCTTAAGGGGGTTTGGGGCTTTTACGTTAACCCATACCTCTCTCTGTGCATGTTTATTTGCAGAATCACAGAAGATGCTAGGAACTGCACAACAAGCAAGCACAGGCTTTAAGAAACACAGCACTTGGATCTCAAAAGTACCAACGCTTCTTCAGAAAATAGATGCACTAAAATTTACACTAAATACTAAAAAATACTCTTGACCAATTACATAAAATACTTCATTTTATGAATGGATAGAGTAAACTTTTCAAAATTCATTTACCCAAAAAAATATGTCTATACATTTTAAACAAAATACTATTTAATATTTCAAACACTATTTCAAGTATTTTATATTGATATATAGTAATTCAACCCTGTGTGTGATGACACCTGCCATCTATAGCCAGTATAATTTAATCTCTACCACTTCCCCTTGGACAGGTGGGAAATTCTCCAATACTGCAAATAAACATTTCTTAAAATTATTACAGACTAAAGAATGTTTATATAAAAATTGACTAAACTTTTTTTTCAACAAACATTACATTATCATGTATGATATAGGCAATCTTACATTTATATAAATGAATAACATTGACACCACTTTCTTTGCAAACATTATACAGACATCATTAAAACAACTGTAGCTGAAAACACTATACATAACTTATAATCTATCCAGTCATTGCCAGTTAAGCATATGACTCATTCAAATCCTGCCACTTAAACCGCGTTCCTTCTCTGCATATATTGTTCCCACAATTCCCATTTATTCCTATGTTGATACCAGAAAATAGTCTAACACATGTTTTGTATTGGTCATGTGACAATTTCTATTTAGGGGAGACAAACATGAGGCAACATACATTATATATTCAGAATTACAAATAAAACAACCCTCTGGTTGGAAGATGGTCATTGTTTTGGAACAGGAAAGTGACATATCTAAGAGGAATAATGCTTTGGAACGGTTTATTTGTTGTATTGTAACAAGCTCCAACACTAATTAAGGTAGTAGATATTAAATTATGCAGAATACAGATGGCAAGTGTGTACTTGATGCATGTAAAAGGGGGTCCTTAGAATGGAAGTGTCAGTTATAAATGTTTATTGAAAAAGAAAATGTTTATGTTGCTAATGGTTTTATGTTTGATAATGCAATGTGTGACCAAAGGAATGATATCACTGGATAAATGAAATCATGTGAAGATATCAATCATGCATTTAAACGAGAGTTAAAAAGGTGAACGTTACATCTGATGAAGTATCTTCTTTGGTGTATATTAAAGACAAAGAAAGCTTACTTCTTTTAATACATTTTCAGTAGTTTTTTTGTTATCCTGTTTTCTTCCAACAGCATGTTTTTAGAATTTTTGTTTTTATTAAATACTTGGTAGAAGGAAAGGTTTGGTATTTTTCATATTTTTGAATCCTGCATGCATTACTACACAAGGTCACAGATTTACTTTTCTGAATCTGTACTCATCAATCTAAAAGACACACTTTTTACTAGTATGATTTTCCTCATAGTTGTGTATTTATGAGTGAACAAAAACTCTGTATGGCATTAAAGTTCAACACTTTACTAATATCCAACGGAAACTAGACATTTAAACAGTGTTTTACAGTATATTTTACTTGGTCCAGAGGTAGCCTTGACAAATTGATTGAAGGTCTGTTGGTATTGCAGCACAGAAAAAACACAAACATATCCTTCTCAGTAGCACTTAACCACATTTGAGTCTCGACTCCTTTAACACTGCAAGGTCCTCCTACAAAGACTGGACATTTCAGGCCAATGGGGTCATTAATGACCATGAACTTCTAGATGGTAAGCATGGTAGTTTCAAATATAGGGGAATACATCTCAAATGCATTTGATTTTATATGGTCAAGCACTGTACATGGACAAGGTTAGAAGGGCATTACAGTAACTGTGTAACATGTTATAAAATGCCAACATTCAACTAAAATCACCTTACAGTCAGTGGCTGGAAGAATAGAGACACGCCCACATTTAGTTTTTATATCCCACTCGACATTCTAATGATTTTATGACTATTAACTAAAATGGTCAATGCTATAGCAATCTTAACTAAGATCTAGAGATAACCAGTCACTGGATACAAGTGACTTATCTTTACATGCATACCTGGAATAAAATGTACTTGTTTCAAACATCTCATAGAAATAAGAACAAACACCATTTACAGACATATGGCACTGGTTGCATTGGTGATGTACAGGATAATGTGCTCTAACTAGCATTAGAAACTGGGGCTGCTACTTGCCAATAAATGCTTAGTAACGGTTTGCTGCTCTCTGTACTTATTGGGTAGAGCTATGCCTTCACACTATTAGATATGTAGATAAATCATCAGATAGGCCGTACATTAATCAATTAATTCATGGTGTTAAAGAACCTAAACACGACAGAGTAAGATTATGTTCAGGGCTTATTTATGGGATTTTATAAAAAATGCAACAGTTATCGGTTATATACACAACAACAAAAGCTTAATGACCAACTTAAGTATCCATTAACAGAAATACAACCAACCAGGAATCCTCAGACATGCACATGTTCAGAAAGTACTGACTGTGTAGCAAACAGGACAACACTATCACATATGCTGTAAATAGGTATACACACTGAACAATTGCACTGTAATTAAAGACATCAAGGAGCAGACCTTGCAAATCCACATTAAGCACATCTAATTTTTGTCAGTATGTTATAGCACTACAGTCTGCACTAACATGCAGCACTAATTATAGTCGAACAATGAATATTCACTGGATCCAACACTGGTACCAGATTTAAACGTTAAGAATTACAATTTTGTGCATTTTATAATGTCCGTATAATACACACTGAATAGACAGTATTGCATTCTGTTTCTAAAGCAAACCTTATTGCTAATTTGAAAATAAGGACAGCAGCTCTCATTGATTACTGGTCTAATTGCTTGCATTCACAGGCTTAGCCAGCTCACTAATTGGCTGCCATGTCATTCTGGAATTATTCAGAAGTGTATCACACAGCAACTACAGAGATAATCATTTGATATTAATGTGGTCACCGAACCAATTTACTCAGAGGAACTTATTAAAAAGGAGCTTTTCAGCATTCCTTAATGTATTTCCATGGAAATAAGCCATATACACAGCAAAATAACACTAAGACAAATATAGGATTACTCATCAATGAAGACTCTGTTAGCTGAAATAGTTCATCTACTATGAATTGGATAGTAGGTTTATTTTAAATTAAATCACATCTGAGATTCAAAAGATCAGTGTTTTTTCTAGTAAAGGATACGTTTTCAAAAGCAGTTCAGTTCACATATTAACAGACATTTAGAAAAAGAATGCTGGGAATGCAGCCTATAGTCAAAAGCTGCATGCTCAGAGTAGTTTAACTATAATGTTTAATTTCCTTCACAATACAGAGGAAGCAATATTTTTATTCTTTGCTGCATACACAAAATAGGCCTGCAACTGGTCAAAAGTTAGGTCACTGTCCACAACTCCCAAATCCTTAACTGGGTCAACTCCTAGGGACATATAATGTGGTAGTTCCCTGGGACAGATTACTTCCCAAAGAATACAATAATGCATTTATGGCATTTAGTTTCAATCTATTATTCTGACACCAGTTATTTATTTGGGATGGCCAATTCATATGGGAATTGGATGATTGATTCTAGCTTGCAAACTTAAAAGCCAATACCAATGGGCACTGGTACCCAAGCCATGGTCTTAATGCTAAGAAATGCATAAATGTACCATTTAGGAAGTCACTCATCCCAGCTAATTACCAGGTGATAATACACCCCTAAGAGCCAACACAGTGTCAGGATCTGGGTACGCACACAGACAGTAGCTTTAACTTTGTCCACCATGTGGCCACAGTGGTGAGGTACTCCGTTTATGTTGCACAGTTTATAAGAGAGCATGGCATCTAGGTCCAAAGATATTATCCCACTGTACTCTGCCCTTCTCAGACCAGAGTGGAATGGTCCCTTTGGTATGCACCTGGCCAGGGACATGCAGCAACTACAGTGACCTCAGAGGTTCCTTATAAAAAGAATACAAAGTACAACAAATATGTCTTACTCAGAGCACCTTAAGGCCCTTTCCCTCTAGTCGGGCTCCCATAGATTGCTGAGAGGGTGAACTTTGCCTGGCTTAGAACATATCCATAAACCCAACACGTAGGACTCTCATGCATATTCGTAAGTCAAACACATCCAGAAATTCAAGGGCCAAGGACCTAAATTTTGTCTGTGACCTAAACAGAACATGCTGTTGATAGAGATGAGTCCCCCCCCCCCCCAAAGACTGTCCAGCCTTTGAAACAGGCTTCCCATCCATATGTCACTGTTTGTCTATTACCCAATTTAAGCACAACCTAGACCAGTGGATGGCGGAATAGGAAATTTACACCAGGCCTGGCACCCATGACTTTAAAGACAGATAAATGCCTGGCCTCCAATGTCCTATTTGGATACAGCACATTATTCTTTTGGGGAAAGTTGGCTAAACTTGGAAAAGACTCCTAGGTCATTAGCCTAGTAAAAATCTAGGCATTTATGAAACCCAGGAGTGGAAGCATGGGAGGTTGCTGAAATAGTTTGAATATTGGAATTAATCTGTTTTAACTTATAAATGCCTTTGGTTTTATGTGGTGGATGACAGGGAGTGTGACTCTGGGTTTGAATGGGTAGTTGTGGCACAGAGGTAAGCTGAGGTGTGCAGTTAGTCTGGTAATGTAGCAGTGGGGAATATATCAAGTGTAGATGGAAGTATATGAGGCTGAAGCAACTGAAATTAGACTAGATGGGATATTTGGTTAGTGTGTGGTTGGAGCTGCAAGGTGCCTACTGGGTTGGGGGGGTTAGCTTAGTAATGAGGGGAAAGTAGTAGAAGCTCAGGATAGTAGGAGTAGCTATAAGAGACTTTTCTATGTAGCACACCTCAGACTCAAAAACATTTTTAAACTATCAGCTGCCGGAGGATGGAGACTGTTTTTACAGTGTGTGATATACACATTTAAGTCTTGTCTATCACATGCATAACTGCAAGCATATATAAATCTGTGTTGACTTTCAATGACAAACCTTGAATAATCATCCAACTCTGCTGTTTAAATCACCCACACAAAACTCAATGCCCATTAGCCATGGATATTTCAGAAGTTCTGCCATCTTCAAAAGCATGTTATCCATAGTTTTGATTTCCTTATTCTATCACTATACTTCAACCTGGTTGAATTCGGCATTCTACGTGGATATCTAGTATGTCTGCCTATGTTCAGGAGGTCCACTACTACCTTGGCACAGATTCTATCTTCATGAATCATTAAACTGAGGTGAAATGCTCACAATGAATCCTTCTAATATTGGGCACCAATTGTAGCATCTGAATGGAATTCTATTGGTTCCTGTCCCCCTCCACAATGCGGTTCATGACCTCACTCTCAGACACTGCTATGCTGAGATGTAGCACTCAGATGAATACACTCTCATTCAACACTAGGCTCTAATTATACCATTTCTTTAAGAATGTTTCTCTCAGAAGTCCTGTAAATCCACACACTGTATTAGTAATCATTTTAATTGCACTACTGACCTACAACATGCTTCCTTAAGTACCTCATAGAATGATCTCCAACTTCTTTCCTCTCTGAATGTTGACTGTGGCTCTATTCAAGACATTAAGTCCACCATCTGTTTCCATGAGCCTGTTGTAAGTTTTCCAGTAACTCAGTATTTGAGTATCTGAAGTGTAATTCCCATTGTCACAGTTTGGTAGTAGAAAGGTGTAAAAAGATACTTAGTTAAAAAAACTGAAGCATACTTTTAAACATAACATCACAAAGGAGACTGTAGGTAGTTCAAGGTGTTAAAATCATAACTTGAAGCCTCTATGGTCAGTGAGAATATATGAATGAGATATTTTCTAAGCATACATGAGCAAATCCTAACCAAATTTGTGATCATGCAGGCTTTCCTTAAATATTACATACTGCTTCGAGTCCCTTGTTTTTTATTGTCATTTGCATTACAACTGAATATGCCTATCATTTTCAGATTTGAAATAAAACTGATCTTTTCCTGACATACAATCAGTCCACTTTCACTAGTGCTGACTGTAGTCTCAATCCACTATGGAATGTGGTATGTAGATTATAAATGGGAATAACCCTGGCAAGTCTAATCAGTGCTCCTCATTGGCCAAAATCAGTGCCCATGAATCCTTTATTTGCACTACATAGGTACTCACTTTCATGTATACTTCTAATTTTTTTCTTTTCTTTCATATGTCTATATTTAAAACAGATGCAGACATCCTTTGCTGAAAATTATGTAGATTTAACCTTTATGATTAACTACTGTATTTATGAAAGGCACTGGTGATACTTAAATGGTTGCAAAAACTGAACTAAGAATAGAAACTATGCATGTCATTACCATTTATTAGTAAAAATAAGAGACACAGAATGAAAGAATGGATCAGGTCTCCTGCGAACATTAATGTTATATTCCACAAAACCTTTTGGCAGCTGTTTCCAGACATCTCACACAAACTACTACTGCACCTGTATTAGATAAACTAGCAGTGTGTAATGGCGGTTTATTCCTCTTCCTTGTGAGGACATTCAAACACCCTGCTTTAGTAAGTAGTCAAGGAACAATAATTCTTTAAAATACTTGCACTAACTGTCCCTGTCTAATGACATGAACTCCTCTTACCTGTTCAGCTAGAGGATACTGTAGGCACAGGTAACACCGTCATCTTACTTTTTTAGTAGTGTTCTATTAACTTGTTTATATATGTATACATTATATTTTTCCTATTAGTGCAGCAGCTGACTACCTCCTTGTATTACTGAACTGTGCTTAGTATTACAAGCTCAGGAACCTCTCGCCTCACACACACAAGTACAGTTTATCTTCCCGATAACCGTAGGGTGAAATGGAGCACTGAGAATTAATATGCTAATTTAATGCTAGGCTTTGTAGTACATTTGTACAACTTTTTTTCCTCCATACAAGTCCTGTAGTTTCATAGGGCTCAGTTTTTGATTGGATAATTTGGCTGGCTCCTGTTTCACTGCCTTAAATAGCCAGTGCTTAAACCAGTTTGTGCTCGTTTGCTCAAAGTTGCAGTGAGTTAGACCTTCTGCCCTTGCTCTGCTGTTTTAAAAAACTGCTGTGAGACTAAAGTATTTATTCAGAAAAACATAAAATGAACAACTCCTCATACCACATGAATAAGAGACAGGAGATCCACTATCAGGACTAAAGTGTTTATTTTTAAATGTACAAGGGATCAGTTCTGATCTTGTACCCACCCAACTATTATTGTGGTCTTAAAGCTTGGTGGTTTTTAAGTTGCCCATCTCTACTATAAACTTGATATTGGACAATCCTCCCAGCATTTTATTGCATCAGCTAATTCTACTGAGTACAGAATCAGTTGTGAAGGCCCACCCCTTTATCTTCTTAACATTGAATTATCTTATGTTTCCTCACTTTCTACAAAAATAAAATAGTGCCTCTTCCAACTACTACATTTTGCTGCTTGTGCTTAGGTGTTCAACTTCATTTAATTTGCCGCATTTGATACTGCTGGTCTGTAAGCTTGACACATTTGTTACTGCTTGTTGGCAACCTTATTAAATCGATGACAGTATTCATAGGTTCATAGATTAGTACTAGGCTAACTGCCCTTGTGGGCCATTTTCAGCCTAGCCAATTACCCCATGTGAGAATCAAACCCTGCACCTTATGTTTGTAAGGTAAGCACCTTAACCATTATGCCAACCTCCCACCCCAAATACTGAATTGCTGCTTTATTTGAGCTTTTTACTGTTGTGATTGAGCCAATCTACCACATTTGCACTTTAACACAATTTACTTAACTGCATTTCATTAATGTTGAACTGTATTTTTCATACGGTGAGTCTGGTTTTGTCTGTAAATGGTTAATCTTTTTTTTTTTTTTTTTAGTTTTACTGTGTTCTTAACACTAAAATTGAGTAGCATAGTCTGAATACAGGTTTGCTGCATCCAGAGCTTTTTTTTGTCTTCTGTTTTTCTGGCAGCCATCTTGTGTTGATAGTGATCTATCTCCCCTGCTAGTGAGAGTAGCAGGGCTGCCTGGACCTTGTCTGGCACAGGCTGATTGGCAAAGAAAGCAGGGACTAGCAGGATTGGCTAGATTTATGCATTACTAGAATCTTCTATTTTTTGTGGTATTTAAACCCTGTCTTTGAGCTGGTTTAGTCTTGTTTGCACATCATGCACCACAGCTGCACTGGTTTTTAACCCTTTGTGAGGTATTCCAGCTACAAATTTTCCCTTAGTAGCACTTGAATTATCACTTAGTAGTACTAATATTAAACCTTCCACCATTTATCCTCTTGGCTCACTCTGGCCACTCTCCCTCAGATTCTGACAAATACGGATGAACAATTTCCAAAGCTTTCTCCTGCCAGTCTGGCTGATAAGGGCATCCTAAAACAATGTAGCAACTGCCTCATGCACAAGGATGACCCTTAACCACCACATAGGAACACAATTTGAAAAAGATGCAATTACATTAACAACCTAGAGTCTTTGCTTTCTCCCTCACAAGCCAGCATATCTGGCACCAAGAAGCCTGTCAAAAACATCGCACCTCAACCACCACCCACACCTACACAAACACACACCCACATATGCAGAGGCCCTCAACAAAAAAGTACCCACACAAGAAAGACCTCAGAGGCAAACACGTGTGAACTCCATTAGCTATCCCATACCACACAGTCTACATACCTGCATCTGACAGCCACCTAGGCCTAAACATAAACCCAACAGTCGTCATAGGAGACTTCATTGCGAGACACACAGATGTGCCCCTTATCAGGCTTGATAAAGAGAAAGTCACGGCTAGTTTGTCAGGTACCAGAATCCGCCATGTCACCCATGCACTCGTCTCTCTACAGGTACCATTACGACTCTGTTATAGTCCATGTTGGCGTGAATAACTTAAGACGTACCCCTCCTAGACAACATGAACTTTTGTGGAGAGAGTCATGATCGAGCTTGCTGAAATGTGTCCCAGGCAGGTGTGATCCTACCCTTAAGCAACATTATACAGGTCACCCAGAATGATGCCTCAATACAAACAGAAAATGATAGACTAACAACTGACTTAGTTTCTGTTGTCATTCTAAGGGGATCCAGTGCCTGACAGCCTGGGAAGACATGATTGATGAACCACAATGCTTTGCCAGTCTGTCTCCCTTTGACTTCAGGCTTCTGACAAAGGCTCTTGCCTCCCCTATAGTGCCTTTTTTTAGGCAATGCCATGGGGTCAAAAACTACCAGCATGAAAATTTCATCAAAATGCAAATTAAAGGTCATGCTGCTAAACACTAAAAGTCTAAACATGAAACTCCACTCATTGCAAGCATTTGTAACCCTGCAAGATGCTGACATTTTTGCAGTCACAAAAACCTGATTCAAAGCTGTGGAGAGCACTTAAGCCATACCAGTTTACTCGTCCTATCATACATTCAGATCCCAAACTGTGGGCAGAAGGAGGTGGAGTTGCAATATACAAGAAATACACACCTCCAGCCTGGAAGGCATGAGTCAGAGCTGGACATGCCAGAATTAAAGAGTTAAGATTTGCACTGGGTATAATGAGGATGGACAGGATTAGTAATCAGTACATTAGAGGGTCAGCTCAGGTTGGACAGTTTGGAGAGAAAGCCAGAGAGGCAAGACTGCATTGGTTTGGACATGTGCTGAAGAGGGATGTTGGGTATATTGGGAAAAGGATGCTAAGGATGGAGCTGCCAGGTAAGAGAAAAACAAAGGCCCAAGAATAAGGTTTATGGATGCGGTGAGAGAGGACATTCAGGTGGCTGGTGTGACAGATCAAGATGCAGAGGACAGTAAGAAATGGAAACAGATGATCCGCTGTGGTGACCGCTAATGAGAACAGCCGAAAGAGAAGACGACACCACCAGCCTGGTCAAACAGTACGATGCACAGGAGATACTCCAGGTGTAGTTAATCATTGACAAGATTCATATACAAATCATAGCTAGCTACAGGCCCCAAACTTTGACTTAAGATGGGCACTCCACCTATCTGGGCCTCTGACTATCAAGATGCAACCTTTTACCCTGAACTACTCATTCCAAAGCACAAATGCCTAGAGATCCCTTGATTTAGTCATTGCAAATGCCTTGGACCAGCTGGTAGACATCCCCACAAGAGGTGAAAATATCATGGACTTGGTATTAATCCACATGAGTAACCACTGCAGCAGTATCATCCTCCCTTTAAAGATCTGACCATGGAGTGGTCATTTTCAAAGTCACCATCTCCCCCGACCCCCCCCCCCCCCAGCTAGGGTCAAACAAAAAAACTTCTCCAAAGCTGATTACAACCTCCTGAAGGAAGATATAAACAGGTTCACAGCCCCCTTCCCCATCCATAGGAACACATCAGCACTGTCCTGCATACCTGATTTTATGTACGTTATCTGCACACTTGCATTGTTGTGCTCATTAGAGATGCCGAATTCAGGCCTTGTACTTCAAAGCCTCCCACTATTTTCCTGTTACACACACTAACTGAAATGCATCAGTAGCTCTACTCTCTTCAGTAATTAGCTTACTATTTATGCAATAATGTTAGAGATCTGATCTTGAATGCTGTAAGATGCATATACATACACACACACACACACACACACACACACACACACACACACACACACACACACACACACACACACACACACACAGTGGATATAAAACTTTTACACACTCCTATTAAAATGCCAGGTTTTTGTGATGTATAAAAAATGTGACCAGAATAAATCATTTTAAAGTTTTCCCACCTTTAATGTGACCTATAACCTGTACAATTCAATTGAAAAACAAATATGTTAGGGGAAAAATATAAAAAAATACTAATGTATAAGCTGGTTGCATACACCCTTAAACTAATGCTTTGTTGAAGGACCTCTTGATTTAATTACAGCATTCAGTCTTCTTGGGTAGTAGTCTATCAGCATGGCACATCTTGACTTGGCAATATTTGCCCACTCTTCCTTGCAAAAGTGCTCCAAATCTGTCAGATTGCAAGGGCATCTCTTGTACATAACTCTCTTCAGCTCATCCCACAGATTTTCGTACGGTCATGGATAGGTATTAGGCTATTGGCTCAAGGGCCTAAGCCTATCCAACTAGGTTCCCTAGCTTATGCCACCCAAGAAAATTATTTTCCCGTGCCTCTGTCAAGCTGAGTCACAGAAGTGCTCCCCAGGGTGTATTGGATTTCTATTGGATTTAGGTCTGGGCTCTGGCTGAGCCATTCCACAACTTAAATTTTCTTCTGGTGAAGACATTCTTTTGTTGATTTGTATGTATGCTTGGGGTCATTGTCATGTTGAAAGGTGAAATTACTCTTCATCTTCAGCAATCTAGCAGATACTTGAAGATTTTGGGCCAAAAGTGACTAGTATTTGGAACTGTTCATAATTCCCTCCACCTTGACTAAAGCCCCAGTTCCAGCTGAAAATAAGTAACCCCAAACCATGATACTGCCACCACCATGGGGATGCTAGTCTTTTGGTGATGTGAAGTGTTTTTGTGCCAAACATACTTTTTGGAATTGTGGCCAAAAAGTTCAACCTTGGTCTCAGACCATAACACATTTTCCCACATGCTTTTTGGAGACTATATTGTTAGGCAAATTTTATCTGGGCTTGTATTTTTTTCAGTGTAAGAAAAGGCTTCCATTTTGCAACCCTATCCCATAGCCCAGACAGCTGGAGAATATGAGTGATTGCTGTCACATGTAGTATACAACCAGTACTTGCCAGAAATTCCTGCAGCTCCTTCAGTGTTGCTGAAGGTCTCTTGGCAGCCTCCCTGACCAGTTTTTGTTGTGTCTTTTCATCAGTTTTGGAGGGACGTACAGTTCTTGGCAACATCACTATTGTCACACATTTTCTCCACTTTTTGATGACTGTCTTCTGTGTTCCATGGTATAACCAATGCTGTGGAAAATGTTTTGTACCCTTCTCCTGACAGACACCTTTCAACAATGAGAACCCTTTGATGCTTTTTCAACCATGGCTTTTGCTGTAGCAGGCAACTGAGTAAATGTCAGTAAAATCCTACTAGGTCAGCTGAACTTAATTTTGGGTTAATCAGTCTCCTCAATTGATAGCAGGTGTGTACTCTAGAAGACTGAATGTTGTAATTAAATAAAAAGGTGCTTGAACTAAGTATGAGTTTAAGGATGTGCACACTTATTGTACATTTTTTATTTTTTTCTCCCAATAGATTTGTTTTTCAATTGAATTGTACAGGTTATAGGTCACATTAAAGGTGAGAAAAGTTATTAAATTATTTATTGTGGTCTCATTTTTTTACATCACACAAACCTGTCATTTTAACAGGGGTATGTACACTTCTTATATCCACCATAGTTAGCATAATCATGTATTTTTTCCACTGCATCAGCATGCTTTGGCACAAGTTTAGGAATTTCCATAATCTAACACATTGCAGTTTACTTCAAAATGTATACTTCTGATATAAAAGGTTACATTTGCTGTGATCTTCATTGAGCTTGTGTGTGAGAAATGTCAGTCCTTTTGAATGTACCTTGTAAATCCCACCAAGCTGTATCACTAACTTAATGGATTCAAGCATGTTTGGCAATCTTCTCCACTTGCTCTTACCATGTTCTGGAAACTATGTTTGATAAGCACTTTGGTACTTTTCTTTGTTTGAGGAAAAATGTTAGCATGGAAAGTAACAGAAAGTATCCACAGATGAAGAGTATAAAATTCTTGAAAACTGCTCTAACATCTGGTATTAGAAATCCCCAATTATATCCAATTTTGTTAAGGGAATGACGCAAGTTTCGGATGTGTGGGTGAGCTCTCTCCACCCTAACTTATAGCACATAAGCCAGGAGACTTAGCTGTACTTCCCCGGTACATAGCTCAGTACTTTTAGGACAACAAACCCTGATTATTCCTCATTGTATCCCAGAATAATGATGCTATCTTCATCATTATACACTTATTAACATACCCAAAAGGGAATATCTGAGTTAGCAGTGCTGTATGAAGTACACTGATAAACCTCTGCAGGTAACACTTGAGAAGCAGAGAAGTTCTTCCAGTTCCTCTTGGATAATGCTTTATTTATGGGAAACAACCCATGCAGACCTATTTTGAAATGCCTTTGAAAACTTGCCTTTTGTGCTATTTTGGGAGACAGGCAATGCATGTCAGGCTGCCTTCTAGCACTGCCTCCCAAACAGGTAATTGTGTAAGATTATATTCTTACATTAATTTCAGTATGAAGACACTTCATGAGCTAATAAAAAAACACAAGACATTTGATCATTTATTTTAAGAATTTTGAGACGTATTGGACTGGCTATAAAGAAAACAGATTTTTTGCATTCTTTTTCTTATGTAAATTATGACTGCAGAGTTTTTTTTTTTTAGAAATGACCCAGGGAGTAAAGTGGCTATACCATGTCAAATAATCCTGGTTAACAAATGAAAATGAATTAGTGGGACAGTTTAAAGCTACATCAGAGTAACAGAAAATACATTCCCTTTTTGGCACGGTTCTGTCAAAGGTATAATTAAATGTTAAATTTATCATCACTTCTTACCTGGCTAGTAGGAGACCATGCACACACACGTAACCACTGAACAGGTTTTGTGACCACTACAATCCTAAAAGTATAACTTTCACCTCAAAACAGAAGTGCAACTAGGGCAAGACAAATGGGCAGCTGCCCTGGGTACAAGGAGATAGGAGAGCGATTGGCAGTTGCCAATGGGGCAGTATTGCAGTGCCAACACTCAGAACTGATGCTGTATTTGTGTGCAGTCATGGCTAAAGTGTGTGGCTTTGACTGCAGTAAGCCAGCCTTTTGGTCCTCAACTTAGAGTTGTAGGACACCAGACTGGACAGAAAGGGGCCACCTCTCCAGCAGTGCACCGCTAAACCATTCGTAGTTGACCTGATCATGACCTCAGATCAGATATGACCACCATCCAAAATTTAAGCATATTACTGAGTGGATAAAAAGAAACTAACCAGGATTTCCTCAGTAATGGTGAGTGAAGGATAAGCCCAATATCAAATCCCCAACTGAGCGATGGGTGCAGGGAAATGTGGCGTAAGGAAGCCAGTCTCCCCAGTGCCACCCAGGGAGCCCAAGTCCCTGTGATAGAGTTTCAGCCCGCAGATGGTGTGAGGGTGGTGGTTGCCCCCAGCATATCAGGATCAAGTCTTCTTGGAGTCTGATTTGTGAATGCAGCCTGAAGTGGGTGGTAAACTCCATCCAAGGCTAAACACTGGCAAAACACCAATAGCGGACAAGTACCATAAGGGAAAGTTGAAGAACTTTGAAGAGCAAGTTCAAGAGGGCATGAATCTTTTCAAATGTAAATGGGTGGGTCCGTGCAATCTGCCTGGGGAATTCAACTCTACCACCCAGGTGAGGTGGATCCCTGTCCCTCTTCCGGGGGGGGGGGGTGAAGAACTGTCCCCAGGTGCACCAGTTGTTGGGCACACTTCTGGTGTAGTGCACCATGACTGGCTCAGGGTCAAAAACAAACAAAACCAGAACCTCATACATAAAATATATTGGGTTTCCCAGTGACCAGAATATTTCAAAAATAAAGTCACCATACCAACAAGCAATGTTTTTCAGTTGCCACTACATTCAGAGCAGCATACCAGTATTAGGATTAATTACTATACATTAGTCCAGACATTAATGGATTAGCATGTGTACTTGTCATCAGGCATTGGTGACAGACTGTAGTGTTAATCCACAAAAGGAAAGTATGACATCTGATACAATTTTAGACTCTGTCAGCCTAAAATCCATTGAAAATTCAAGCAAATAATCAAACTGGGTCTTATTAAACATGACAGAAGTATACACTTAGTTGTAATGCAGTGTCTCTAACAAATTCATATCGCCCATCTTGAATCTTCAAACATTACACAAGACTGAACAGCAGCTCTTGATAAAGGACTGATGGTACTTATTGTCCACTGAGACCTTGGCAAGACATCTCACTGTGCTCTGTGTAACCAAACAATCATTAAAGTAATAAATGCCAATACATACAGGATTCATTATAAAATACTTAGTGCTAAGATAGTAAGTGTGGGGAGTTTATCCATCTATTCTAAGTTTATCAGTGTAATTTTAAAAGGCTCTGCACTCTGACCATTTCTTTGTAAATTATTCTGGTCAGATATAAAATTTGAGAAACTAGTGTTAATCATAGCAGCAACATACTGTCCTAACAAAGCAGAATTAAAAAAAAACCTTCTGACAAGTTCTACAAATCTCATTATATACAGTCAAGGAATTGTTGTAATGTATTAAGTCCTTTAATCAATATGAATGAATCATTCCACTATATATTTTTATATGCAACCATCTGGTACAACATATCCTGGTATAAATAATCAAAAAGAAATATTTAATTTCAGTGAGCATAAAAGTTGTTTGCTGCTGCCAGTTAAGATTTTAATAGAGTACAGAGAGTTCATGCAGACACCATGGTACAGCGAGAGTTCATGCAGACACCATGGTACAGCGAGAGTTCATGCAGACACCATGGTACAGCGAGTTCATGCAGACACCATGGAAATGTGCTTTTCTTTCAGTCAATGAGCAATCTGATCACTGTGGCTTGTATACATGCATGAAGGAAACTATTACGTAATCTGCATTTTAAAGAAAAGTACCAGTTGTATTTAGTCATTACTGCAATGGTGTTAAACTGCTCAGCCAAAATGGCAATAAAATGAAAATCACCAGTAAAAGTGAGAATTCAGAAGCCAAAACATTTTCTGCACTGGAACAAATGACAAGCAGCATAAGTTTGTAAATTGAACAAAAACAAAAAATAAAAATAATGTACAAAAACAAAAAAATATTGTATAGTCAAACTGAACCCACGCCTTCTCAAAGTAACCATGTGCTGGTCATAATACTGTCGCCATATTAAACAAAGTATTTGTAGGCGAAGTCAGAAAAATCACAATACTCCATCTACTCATTCTGGATAAGATTTGCACTTCAGCCACCGACTAAAAGTGTTCCTATCCCATTCTCACCAATGGGCAATACATTTTGTGTTCTATACATGATGTACAGACCATATCCATTTTACTCATACCCCCAAGGGCCATCATCAGCGGGCCAGTAACCAAGTATCTACTTACTGCAAAGCTTACTACATAGATACACACTTTTACAAAGTCCACCTCAACCCCAGAATAGAGGAAAAGGGGATGAGTTTATTTTTTCAAAATATGTTTTATGAACATAATTTTATAAAATATCGTGTTTATGTTATGGAGTGGTACACTATCCCATATGAATAGTTTTATTGATTACATTAGGCAAACTGTAGATTTAAGTTTTAAAATGTACTAAGGTTGCAACATTAATTTTCATAAGTACTTAAAACTTGATGGAAGTATCACTATAATAGCATACAAGAAAGCGAGTAGGAACATAGACAAAGTACACACCCCTCTTGTACATTTAAAAAATAAAAAAATATATACATATAAAAAAAAAACAATATTAAGAACAATGAGAGTAAACACAAATGAACAGGTTTTCAATTCCCAAGTAAACATTCTTACTGAGAACTTTTTAGAATATGGATACCATTAAAGGGAAATTCGTGACACAAGGAACATGGTAATTAAGGACTGTTTGTGACCCTTTATTTCCAGGCAATAAGAACAGCTGCTACCAGGGCGACCATCAAGGATGGTATTAAATGCATTTTGTTCTATAATTATGGGAGTCAGATTAAAGAAACTAATGAAAAAAAATACTGGCATATACCTGGAAATTTAAGAGGACCTGGGCTAGACTATATAAATGCTCCCAAGTCTGGGTACAAGAGAGAAATCTAAAAGCAAATTATCTGTATAAAGAACATAATAAATGTCATGAACATGCATCTAAAACACTGGTACTTTTAAATGTCTAAAAATGTATCTTGTGTAATATCCACTCTATTACTAAAAACAACTTTTCCATTATAGTATTTGTTGACTGATTCTGAAAACTGTTTATTTTGCTATTTGTGATGAACAGTAGCATTCTATATAAGGAAGAGAATTAGAAAACTAAAGGAAATACTCTGTAAACATTTATCAGACATTTGAAAATTAGTAAAAACAAATATATTACTTAAATACATTACATAAACTGATGGCACTCATTCTTTTAAGTTTGATATTTTACAAATTGTTTACGCACTGAGAGGAGATAACCTGAAGGAAAGAATGGAATTTGTTTTATGGACAGAATTTAATGAATGTACATGGATATCTAATTTGAGAGATAACAGACTATCACTATTAAATCAATAGAATTTTGTTTGTTTGGAGATGGGAGTGAGCTTTTTTCTAGTACCCAAATGCACTCTTTTAGAGATGTTAAAGAATGATGGTTTATCATTGTTTCAGTCAATAAAGGCAAAAAAAATCAGCTTTAAGTCCGAATTCAAGAGAAAAGGGAGAATGCAGCAGAAGAGGACCACTTCATCAGCATAACATAAGCAAGGAAAAAGAGACAACTTACCCTTTTTCTTTAACCTGGATAACTGTATTTTGTTGGCCCAATCAAGGATCTGGCAGTGTCCATAGTGAAAACATGCTCTTCACTGCAGACCTTTGCGGTCTCCATAAATTTGAAGAAATCCTTTCAAACTCCATCTCAGAAGACTGCTTTCTATGGTGCAGAGCTAGACACTATGTTAGTTACTTCTATGCATGAAGGTCCAGAAAGAAATCTCTGGCTGTCTTGGTGAGTAGGTATTAAAGGTAAAGGCCTGGATACTCCTAACTGGAGTGCATAGCGGCCATGATCTTAAAGATAACCCTTTCATGTCCAAAGAGGAGGATGCTGTAGTTTATTATAAACTGTGAATGCCTGCATAGTCAACCTGTTCTGTGATTTGTTTCTGGTACTAGATCATGGTCATCAGGCTCTGGACTGATGAGCAGTGATAACCATTTGCAATGTGAGGCCTTGGCAAGACAACAAAAATCCTGAAGGATGATTTGCTGTCGTAATAATAAATGCATCTCAGTTACTCCACAGTTCAGGGGCGACAGTACACTTAGAGGGTGCATAGTAAAAGCCAAATGAAGCTTCAAAAAATCTTTCTAAATAGGACTTCTCTGAAGAACCTGAAACCTGAACCACCAATTCTGTCCAACAGTCGTTTGTTATTTGTGACCAAACAGGGTAATATGCACTTGTATCCACAGTGCATAAAGTTAATACAATTTTGTCTATGCATTACAGAAAGGTTAGTTTGTGTCAGTAGTTCACATCCCTTTAAGAAATAGCCTAGTCATCTTCTAGAGTAGACTATTAAAATATTGTCACTTAGTCTCGTCAGTGTGACATCCTACAAAGTAAGCTTTGCTCCATGGTGGAACAGCACCAATTCCCTCTAACTTAGTGCATCATGGTAAGGAAGAGACCTTAGTGGGCACATTTTTCTTCCTTTGCATAAAAAATCTCACACTCTCTCTCTAGCCATTATATAAATATAAATACAAAATTTACATTATTCCATAAAACATAGATGAAGAGGTTAAAACGTATGTTTTGCACCCCTTGATGGTTGAGAAGGGTGTGGATTTTGACAATCCGGTCCCAGGATATACATAAAATTCTATTACATGTAAATCACCAATGGTTAAGGCAGCATTTTAGGGAGTAGATCCTAGTTTAGACCTGCTGATAAAATTGGATAGCCTAACTGGATGCCTACAGAGAAAGACAGTTGTGTAACATCTTACACAAACAGAAGATGACCATCACTTCAGTGTTGCAGTACTACTCACACTAGGTATCCCCTGCCAAGGGTACCCCAATATCCAGTTAGTATACTAAAAAGTACAGTTTTGTACCTACCATAAATGTAGATGTTCGAAGATCCACATTGCTGCAGTCCTTACACTTGGGTAGTCCGCTGTCCTCGGTCGGCCCGAATATCAAAGTATTAGGCTGACGTCGGTCAAGGCGCTTAAGACTGACATCAGGACGTCAGGGTACAAATGCACATGACCGACGTCATATCCTCAGTCTTTTCTTGCCCCAGATGTCAGAAGACCCTAAAAAGAAAGGTCAAAACCAAAAGACAGCAAAAAACAACCAACCACCCTTGCACTAATCATATGTACAATATATACAATATCCACAATATTCACAACCCAAACCACACAACCGCCTCTAACTACAGAGGGGAAGGAGGGAGGAATTGGACTGCAGCAATGTGGATCTTCGAACATCTACATTTATGGTAGGTACAAAACTGTACTATGTTCTTCATCTCACATTGCTGCAGTCCTTACACTTGGGTAGAATCCCAAAGCAGAGGTAAGGGATGATGGCAAAACTATAAAGCAGGAGGAGCTGCCAAAATGCCCTGTAAAATTGCAGTGGCAAAACCAGCCCTAGATTTAGAGTAAAGTGGAAGGTGGTAATGCTTAGAGAAAGTATGCACTGAACTCCAAGTAGCTGCCTCCAAAATATCTTTAGTTGCCACCCCCTTAAAAGCTGTAGAAGTGGCAGTAGCCCTAGTGGAATGAGGCCTAATCCCAGCTGGAATCTCCTTACCATGATGGGAATAACAGAAAGCAATACAAAACCCAATCCACTTAGAAATAGTTTGTTTTGACACAGGCTTGCCCTGAGAACCCAAAGCAAATGAAACAAATAACTGCTGAGACTGCCTGAACCCTTTAGTTCTGCTCAAATAATATCGCAACTGCCTGTGTATATCCAAAGTGTGCAAAATCTTTTCCCTTTATTTTGGGGTTTGCATAAAAAGTAGGCAAATGAATAGTTTGGTTTAAAGCCACACTAGAAACCACTTTAGGCATAAAGGAAGGATTAGTACGTAAAGATACCCTATCCTTATGGAAAATTAAGAAAGGCTCAACCGCCATAAGGGCCTGTAATTCAGAAACCCTTCTCGCAGAGGTAATGGCCAGCAAAAAAGCAGTCTTCCATGATAAATATTTCAACTCGGCAGTAGCTGCAGGCTCAAAAGGTTGTAGAGTGAGTTTCTCCAACACAAAATTGAGATCCCAAGCAGGAGCAGGAGCTCTACGAGGGGGTCTTATATTCTTTGCCCCTCTAAGGAATTGCTTAAACAAAGGATGAGAAAACAATGGTGGGTCACAGTCATAGTGAGCAGAAATTGCTGCAGCATGAACCTTAATAGAAGAGAAGGACAAACCTTTGTCCAGTAACTCAGCAAGATATTGAAGAGCCACACTTAAATTAGGCTTAGAAACATCAAATTCCTTTGCTGCACTCCAAAATAAAAATCTCTTCCATTTATCTGCGTACACTTTCCTTGTACTAGGCCTTCTGGCCTCCAAAATAACATTCAAAACTTGCTGTGGAAGCTGAGACCCTCCAGGGTTTAAAACAGAATATGCCAGGCTGTTAGGTGAAGAGAGTGAAGTTTGACATTGAGTAAATGACTGTTCTCCTGAGACAGCAGGTGTGGAATCAAGGCAAAGGCCATGGAGGCTCCGTACCAGACTTCTCAGTAATGGGTACCAGTGCTGTCGAGGCCAATCTGGAGCTATTAAAATCATCTTTGGCTTGTCCTGTCTGACCTTTAGGAGTACCTTTGGGAGGAGAGGCAGAGGTGGAAAGGCATACACATGAAGATTGCTCCAATTGAAAGAAAGAGCATCCACTTTCCAAGCTGTGGGATGAAACCTTTTGTGCAAAACTTTGGCAGCTGGTAGTTTAGTGGAGAAGCGAACAGATCTATGTCTGGAGTTCCCCATAACACTGTCAATTTCTGAAATACATGAGGATCCAATTTCCACTCGTGGGGATCCATAATTCGCCTGCTCAACACATCTGCTAAGGAGTTCTGTGCTCCCGGCAGAAACCTTGCCTGAAGATTTAGCTGTAAACTGAGAGCAGTCTCCCACAAAATCATTGCTTGTCTGCATAGAGGATAAGAATGTGTTCCCCCTTGCTTGTTGATGTACCACATGACAGTTGTATTGTCTGTTAGAACCAACACCTGTCCTGGAAGAAGTAAATCCTTGAAAGCTATTAATGCAAACTGGACTGCTAACATCTCCTTCAAGTTGATATGTAGATGTTGAAGTCTGGCAGGCCACGTGTCTTGTACCCACTTTCCATTCAGATGAGCTCCCCAAGCTTTGTCTGAGGCATCTGTCGTTAGAATCTGACTCGCCTCTGGCCGGGTCACAGAGAGTCCCTTGTTTAGGTGACATTCCTGAGCCCACCACAAAAATTCCTTTTGAATGCAAGGTATTATCTGAATGACAGTGTCCATATCTTGGCAGTGCTGTGTCCATACATTTTGAGATACCATTGTAGCTTCCTCATATGCAGTTTGGCATTGGGAAGCACCAGAATACAAGATGCCATGAACCCCAAGGCTTGAAGGACTGTCCTTGCAGTCAGCCTGGACTGATGAGACAATTGATGGAAGTAAAGAGAAAGATTCTTTTGTTTGTCCGGGGTCAAAAAGGCCATCTGGGATGCTGTATTCAGTCTCACACCCAGAAAGCACATGTCCTGAGAGGGTACTAGACTGGACTTTATTTCGTTCACAGAATACCCCAGGCATCTCAGCACTGCTATCACATATTGTAAATGATGAAGAAGTTCGTCCCTTCCTTGGGCCAGAATCAGGCAATCGTCCAAATAAGGATAGATCTGTATTCCTCTTAGCCTGAAGAAAGCTATCACTGGAGCCAGAACCTTCGTGAACACTCTGGGCGCAGTAGATAAGCCAAAGGGCAATGCAGAGAACTGATAATGAGAAGTCCCAGCCCGAAAACGCAGATATTTCCTGCAACTTAGCCTGATAGGAACATGAAGGTAAGCCTCCTTGAGATCCAGAGTCACCATCCAGTGATCTTTGCCCAGCAGAGGTAAAAGCTGTTGTAACGTCAACATTTTGAACTTGGGAATGTCCAGATAAGTGTTGAGGATAGATAAATCCAAAATTGGTCTCCACGTGTTCCCCTTCCTTGGTACTAGGAACAGGCGAGAATAAAATCCTAGGCCCACTTCTGGCAGAGGGACCGGTTGTATTGCCCCTATTTGAAGCAGCAGAGAAATTTGTTTGTGAGCCTCTAGTCTTTGCTGAGGAGGAACGTCCGGCATGCCTTTGAAAAGAGGCAAGGTATGGAAATAAAACTTGTAACCTTGGTGTATGATATCCAATACCCATCTGTCTTGGGTAATCAAACTCCAATTTTCCTTGAAGAGTGCCAACCTTCCTCCCAAAGGTGCTGCCAGGCAAGCAGGATCTGGCAGCTGAAAAGGTAGGTCATTGGGCCTGTTTACGAAAGGACTGGCCCCTGCCCTCACCCGAGGATTGTGCAGGTGAACTCCCTGTTCTAGGCCTGAAGGAGCTGTGAACTCTGCCCCTACCACGTCTAGATCTACCCCTAGACTGTGAAACATAAGAAGGGTACGTCCACCCCTTAGCAGGCCAATTCCTACTAAACTTCGGAGGCTGAACTTGCAAAAAATCTTTAACAGCCTGCATAGACTTAGCCTTGTCTTCCATTTTCTTCAAGACTGACTCCACAGGTGAACCAAACAACACATCAGACTGTAAAGGAGCATCCAAAATCCTTGTATTAACATGGTCAGATAAATTCTGATCCCTCAGCCAGGCGTGCCTGCGAAGAACTGACCCAGTGGCAGCCACCCTAGACGAGGCCTGTACAGCATCAAAACCACATTGTAAAGAATGCTTACCCACCTGTTCAGAGACATGTACCAAATCTTGTAATTCTTTACACTCAATGCCTTCCGCCAGAGCATCTACCTTAGACTTCAATTGAGAAAGAAGATAGTTCTGATATTTTAACATGTGAAACTGGCAATTCAAAGCCCTCATAGCTAAGGTGGAAGAAGTATAGACTTTCTTTCCCCATCTATCCAAAGCTCTGGCCTCTTTATCTGGAGGAACCAGATTTTTTACAACAGAGGCCTTGACACCCTTAGGTCCCTGACTAACAGTTTCTGGGTCTGCCCTAGGACTCTTATAAAGATATTTATGAGCCTCAGGCACCCTGTAATACCTATCCGGTTTAACAGGAGCAGGAGGCAAAGAATCAGGATTAAGTGAAGCCTCTGCAAACACATCTTCCACCACATCCAGAACAGGTGGTATAGCCAAAGGCCTATGCTGGGGTAAAAGCAAAAATTCCCTAAGCCTTTTCCTGGAATCAGAGAAGTCCTGACCTTCCCACTTAAAATGTTCCCTCATGGAATGAAGAGTCTCTGAAAAAGAAAAATCCTCTGGAGGAGAAGCAGAAGGAGTAGAATCATCTACATCAGAATCAGAATAAGGAGAATACTCCTGCAAGTCTTCAGCCGAAGACTCTGAAACATCCGAAGCCTGCTCAAAACTCCCCAACTCTGGTTCCACCCTAGGCCTCTTATCAGGAGGGGGCAAAGAACCTCTAATCAAAGTAATTAAATCTTCTGCCATTTTAAGCATGTGCTTCTTGGGCACAGTTCCTGATGAACCAGGAGTGACACCAACAGAAGCTAAACCTGGCCTGCCTCTGGGAGAAGCCTTGGAAACAGAAGGAGAGGGCCTAACCACCCTAGGAAGATAGGGGAGTACAGTAACCTGAGAAGCCCCTTCAGCCTGACCTGCCTCCTGAGAGGCCACATCCTGCAATATCAAAGTCTCCCCCTGGGACTCCAGAGAAGCCTCCGGCGGAACCACAGATTCCACTGACGCCTCTAAAGAACCGGTGTCCGGTACGGACGACTCTTCTTGCCTGGGTTTAGCTGCTATGTCTTTGCGCTTCTTCGAAGAAGCGGGCGTCGGAGCATCCGACGGCATATTATAATTGCACCGCTTCCCGAAGACCAACCTGGCACAATCTAACCTTCGCTTAATAGTGCGCTTATTGAACCTAGCACAAAAGCGACACCCAACAACGTCGTGCTCAGGCCCCAAACAAGGAATACACAAAGTATGATAGTCCTATGCAGTATCTGTTTCCCACAAGAAATACAGTTATTCACTTTTTCTGACATCCGGTAAACCACTGAGGCAAGAAAAAACTAAAATATTCCCCAACGGGGTACTTAGCCAACTTTGACTCGGTCTGAAACTCCGAATTCGAAAAATTTCAGAACGCCGAACGGCACTTGCAACGCTGCTTCTGCATCGGACCATGCGGCAAAAAAGACTGAGGATATGACGTCGGTCATGCGCATTTGTACCCTGACGTCCTGATGTCAGTCTTAAGCGCCTTGACCGACGTCAGCCTAATACTTTGATATTCGGGCCGACCGAGGACAGCGGACTACCCAAGTGTAAGGACTGCAGCAATGTGAGATGAAGAACATCCTTAGGTTGTTATAGGAATTTGTACATGACATGTATGGCCCCCGCTCATAGTGTAGGGCATAAAGGTGATGTATGGATGTACCGTCCTCTGAACTGAAAAGCCCCAGGAGGAACCACAGTCCAACGAGTAAGACAAACATATACATTCAGAAAGTAAAAGGGGAGGAGGACGGAGGGAGCAAATACTGCAAAAGTGAAAAGGACATCTACTGTTATGGTAAGATTTTACAAATCTGTACTAAGTCCTTCCATATCACTGTTACAGTATTCCTTAAACTAGGGGGGAGTACAAAAGCTTAATGGGAAACCTGGGAGGAGGAAGGTTCAGCAGAGCCCTCAGTAAGGCCATGCAGCTAATGGAAGAGAGGCCATCTACAATTAAAATGATCTTAGCAAAAATCATATATACCAAATTAAGGAGCAACATTACCCCCCCCCCCCCAATAAAAAGTTGAAGAATTTAACTCTTCAATTTTAAGACTTCTCTGCTATCCCAATAAACCAGGAATTGGGAAACTGGGAAGCAGGAGGGATAGGCCTACCAGATCTAGAATTATAATCAGTATCAATTACAAAAACAATATACCTTTGTATTAACACTTTCACAGCTAGGTGGAGAGAGTTTTTAGGAAATATTTTTTTTTATAAACTCTAAACATAATAGATATTCTGATTATCTCATTCTAAATAAACAGTCTACATTGGTTATTAAAGGAATAGCTTATAGGAAAAAGATCATACAAGTGACTCCCATTTCATTTCTACTACATTAAACACAAATATTTATATATAGAAACATGGCATATAAAGCATGGCTCTTCCTCATATTCCCTGTGGCATATACCCTAAACATCTCCACCTCAACATTTGAAACCAGAATCACATTTAAATAGAAAGATCTGCTATACTGGTTTAATCAAAGATGAAATGCTACATTCTGTTGATTATATTAAGAGCAAATATAATTTAAAGACATGGGACTAGATGTACAATCCTGCAGACATGTAGAAGGAGCAATTAAGTAAATTCAACCAAGGACAAGAGATAATCTCTCAAAACTAATTGAATATCCAATACTCTTAATACAACGAAACACACTGGGGACAGGGTCTCTTTTCTAAATTATATACAGTTGTGAGGAGTAGAACAAAAAGTTGCAATGACAATTATAACTATTTTACTTAAATTACTAAACCTCAGAGAAGATAAAATTCTAATATCTTAACATACAAGTCCATCTACTAGATGGATCTCTACTTAGAAATATTTAAATAGATCTTTCTTCATACCACATAAAATTGAATTAAAATTCAAGTAAAAACAAGTCTTTTGGAGGTGTAAAACTTAAAGCGGACTGGCAACACATCTTATTGTACTGTCTTAACACCTTATTGGAATAACATAAATCTCTTTTTAGAGGCTTTTCTGGAGAAAACTTATCTAAATCACTAATCCTGTTTAACACTTCTATTCCTATACATGTTAAAAAATTAAATACCGCATATTGTGGTCTATACTACCAAGAGAGAGAAAGGTTATAACTCAGAACAGGAAGAAATAATCTACACCCTCCAACAAAAATTATAAATATTGCAATTGAAGTCTATTACCTGGAAATCATTAAAATTAAGTCAACAACCAGAGTTCTCTATCTACTATGCAAAGACAAAACAGAGATCTGCTTGACAATCAAAAATAACTGCATTTCACATTTAATGTGATGTATAGCAACTTGAAAGACTCAATGGTTAATGGACAGTCCTGTAAATAGTTTTTGTGTGTGAAGTTTAGCTGACATTTTTTCATTAATCATGTTCACAAATCTGACTGTAAATATTGTTCATTTTACAAATTGCAAATCCAATAAAAACTTAAAAAAATAAAGCCATACAGGATTCCCTGGTAAATCAGTCTCTAGCCCTGGAAACCATATTCAGCATATAAATATTTGGTAAAAGTACACACAGAAGACCAAGTAGCTGCCTTAAGGATGGAGTTGGTATTCAGTCCTATGAAAAAAAGCACCAGAAGCCATAGCCCTGGTAGAATGAACCTTAATAGAAAGACTTTTCCTATGAGAAGAGAAACAAAAGGAAATGGCCTTGGAAATCCAGGAAGAAATAGCTTGCTTAGAAACAAGACCTAGGATGAAAAGTAATAAAAAGGTTCTCCGATTTTTGAATGGCTTTAGTTGCATCTAAATATCAGAATATTCTACTCATCTAATTTGTGGAGAACCTTTTTTTTGGGCCAAAAGCTAGTCACCAGGAAGATTTCAGGAGAGTCCAGTTATATCTTGACGGGACCCATGGTATGAGAGGAAAGGAAGGCAAGGCAAAAGAAAGCATTCCCTTCTAAGACAGAGGCATCCACCTTCCAAACAAGAGGACAAGGGACTGTTTTACAAGAGAGGAAGTTGTCTGTTTAGAGGGCAGGCAAAAAGATCTACAAGAGCAGAACCCCACTGGTGGGCAATGTCCAGAATCACATTTCTGTGAAGCATCCACTCATCTGTGTTATGGACATGCTCAGAGTTTGCCATTATATGTTATGCTCTGAGGGAATATAAACTGCCTTAAAAGTAGCTAGATCCCAAACCTGAAGAGCTAGAACTGCATATGAGGCAAGAGCATTTCCCCAGTGCTTGATATACCACATCACTGTGGTATTGTCTAATGAACAACTTGAGAGGACCTGGAAGAAACAGAGAATGGAAGGCCTGAAGGGCAAGGAGTGTTCTCATCTCCCCAAGATTGATATGGTCTGCCCTGATAAACTGACAAAAAGTCCTGAACTTTGAGGGCTAAAGGAAGCTCCCCACCCAATGGTGGAGGCATTTGAAAACAGTTCCTGAGAGGGAAGTGGTGGCTAAGAAGGAAAACCCAAATTGAGAGACAGCTAGGGGATCTAACACTGAATCGCTAGCTTGAGACATGGAAGAGGAGAAACCAGAAAATTTATTGGGCGAGAATGTTGAAGCCAAACTGATTTCAGGAACCATTAAAAATTTCTCATATGGAGTCCAGCTAGAGGAAGCATAGGGATAGTACAGGCCATGTAACCCAAAGCCTGGAGAAGCTCCCTGGCAGAGACAGAGCAGAAGGGGAAGGCACTGAAAATAAGCAATTCGAGTCAGAGCCTTTGGAGGCAGCTGGGATTCCAGCACAGGAATAGTCTGGAGCCTGAAGCCTATAAAAACACGATCCTTCAAAGGAGTAAGGATGACTTGTGGAAATTCGCAGTAAATCCCAGACTTTGCGGGAGGCAAATAGCATAATGAAGGTGCTGGAACAGAGTCCTCAGAGAAGCCAGAATGAACAGGTCATCCAGTATAGTGAGACAGACTATAGCTACAACCAAACAAATGCATGCAAATGCTCATCATTAATGCCATTTTATTTTAAGCACTCGCAGGCAGTGGTCAAAATCCATGAAGTCCAGGCATCATGGAGCACAACTGGTACACAGTATAGTGGCACCAAAGCGCTCTCCGATTCATACAGTAGTTCCACACAATGAAGTAAGAGTCTGTATGTGGTCTTACAGTACTTATTATCTGAGCCATATGTAAATATTCACAAGGACTGTACAGGACTTTAGAACATTACACCAACTATGTACAAGCTGGTCCTAACTAAAAAAGTTATGGTAACCGAGCTAAGTACCTACAGTTAAACATAATGCATCTGGCCCACACTGTTCCTCCTTTTCTGATGTGCTTAACAATATAGAGGAAAAAAAAAAAGTCTTGTGGTAAAGGCAAACCTGCTGCAACAACACTAGTCCCTCATCCGACAGATGCTTTTAAGCCCATGCTAATAAGAGCTTCCCAGCACCAGATCTTATCATTCTAAGCTTGTGCTAACAGGGGCTTTTCACAGCAATGGATCCCCTTGTTCTAAGGTCAACCTGAGAGAAGCTCACACAGCACCATATCCTCTCAAAACTCATGTTCATAGGAGCTCACACTTCACTGGAACCCCTCATTTTAAACTTGTGCCCATAGGAGCTCACACAGCACTGCATCCTCTAATACTGGATCCCTTCATTCTAAGTTTGTGAAAATAGGAGCTCACAGCACCATATCCCATTATTCTAAATCTTCAAATAAAACAGTAAGAAAGATACTGCTTACAGATGAAGCTTGAAGAAGTGCTGACACGCAATAAAATCTGTAGAAAACTATTAAAAGCATAATCAGGATAAGCGCATTAGGTCCTAGACCTTAATCAGATCCTGAAATACTGAAAAAAATCATTCATTCTTTAAAACAACACTTCAATCCAATCAGTAATAATTTCTGAAGCCGCTTCCCCTTCAATACATATTTGAGAGTGATTAGGCCACTTAATCCTGGTGGTTTGTCAGCCTGTAGATCAGCTATCAATTTAGTCTTGGCTATTTCAGTCCTGTTTTGTAAATCACCACCTCTCATTGAATCACAGTTAACTTCCTGGACTGGGAATAAAAAGCTGTGCCCATCATTCTTATGCACATGCTGATATAAAGCATTAGCAATGTTCTAATTTCTTAAGTCTCCCAAATGGCAAAGAATCCTCTTTAAAATGTCGTGGTCTTCCCCATGTAGAACCCTGAGCAGCGAACACAAGTTGCTACATAAATATTCATAGTGTTGCAATCTGCCACGGTGGTGCAGCGGTTAGTGCCTTCTGTGCAGAGTCTGCATGTCCTCGCTGTGGTTGTTTGGGTTTCCTCCGGGTGCTCCGGTTTCCTCCCACATCCCAAAGACATGCAGTAGGTGGATTGGTCACTCTAAATTGGCCCTAGGGGTGAGTGTGCATGTGCCTTCTGTGGAAGGTTGGGCGCTGGGCTGGCAACTAGACACCGTAAAACTCCACTGCCAATCATGAGCAGACAGATGATCTGCTGTGGCAACCCCTAACCAGAGAAAAGCCGAAAGAAGAAGAAGAAGGTGTTGCAATCTGCATATTTCCTTCTTTTATAGGTTCTACTGGTAGAGGAATGCTTAAAAACATTTTTAATATATGGGCACGCTTTACATCTTCTACATGGAACTGTTCCTTCCATGGAGAGAGAATCAGACACTTTCATCAAAATAGCACAAATCTTTTGGAATTCTGTTACTTCTTAAAAGCAAATTTTGGAGTTTCACCTACAATGTTCTTCAGTTTATCGTCTACCGTTAAGAGTTTTCAATTCTTTTTTATCTTACAAATCTGTGATGCATCATTGCTAAACGTTAAAAGTACATCTTAGTTGTTCATGACATCCAATCTCTTTCCTACATATTCTTATGTTCTCTTCTCTGAGAAATATGGTTACCTTCTTTTGCTTTCATATTACTGGTCTCCAAACAGCCTTTTTGCAACTCATTATCACTGTAACCACGGGCTTATACACATACACACTTAGGATGCATACAAGAACATCCAGACTCTGCACTGATAAAGTGGAGGAGGATGAAGCTGGGCTCTGCTAAACCACTTACGAGCCCCATGGTTACAGTGATAATGAGATGAAGTATATATTCACAGGTTATCAAAAGACAGTTACTGAGAATGATGTAGGTAACTATTCTTCCAGCACGTCTTTCCTATGAACCTGCAGTAGTAAAGTCTCTCTCTCTCCAAGGACTGATTTCATTAAGATGTACTCCATTTCCCTGCCATCATTATGTTTGATTAACTATTGGCACAGGGCGTGCCCATGGCCACTCCCCATTTCTGCCAATAATACTGCTCATCAAATGCAAAAAGAAACATTCTCCAAAATGATGGTTAAGAGATCACTTATTCACAGGATCACTTCATTGTCCAAAATGTAACTACTCCTTAAAAACTTGATAACAGCTTGAATGCCAAATGCATTTGGTATAACTAAATAAACTCTTTACATATAAAGTAGTCATTACTAGACCAAAAGTACCAAGGCATGGATGTGTCTTTATATAGTTTTTCTAAAAAGTTCGATGCATCTTTCAAAGTCATAATTAGTATAGGAAATACCTTTTTCAGAATGAATGATTTTTGAGTATTTCAGGATCTGTTGAAGGTCTAGGACCAAAAGCACTTATTCTGTTCATACTTAGTTTTCTACAGTTTTTATTGTGTGCCAGCATTTATAAAACCTTTTTGTTAGCGTCATTCTGTTTTATTTGGATATTTTCTTTGGTTGAGCTGCTTTTAGGAAACAGGAAACTGCCTTTTGTTTTGCTTATTCTAAATTTGTGCTAATAGGAGTTCGCACAGCATTGCATCCTCTCATTCTAAGCTCATGCTAATGAGAGCTTGCACAGCATTGGAACCCCTCAGTCTGCACTCATACTAATAGGAGCTCACAGCACCAGATCCTCTCATATCATATTATAGCAATAGTGTAAGTAGGACTGTTATAAAAGGTTTTCATTTATTAGGCATGACATGTGGAACAGTAAGCATAGTAATGTATTTTGCACACAATTCCTTACTATTTTTCTGTTCCCTGGTGGGCTCATCATATGTGAGATGGTGATTCAATCCCCAGCATTGATTAACATTATACACACCTGTATACTACAGGACTTCATATCTTGTCACTGCCATGATCCATATCCATAAATTTAGATAAAAGACATTATGCGTAGTGAACCAAATACTTTTATGAAATGTTTACTATACTAATGCACAGCACTTGAAAGTATAACAAAAAGTGATGCTAAAGAAAGAAAAACTTTAAAAGATTTAAGCCATTTTTTTTTACGCTATAAAATGTTGGTAATGGTTTCTTTGCTTTGATGTTCTGACATGACTACATGGAATTCAAGGCATTAAATGAATAGTGACAAATGAAGGTAAATGAATGAACAGCTATAGTATATTCAGCATGAATGGATGAAAGGGAGGCTGACCTAATGGTTACGGTGTTTGTATTACGAACACAAGATGCAGGGTTTGAGTCTCACAAGGGATAATTGGCTAGGCTTAAAATGGCTCACAAGGGCAATTAACTTAGTACTAATTTATGAAGCTACGAATGTAAATTTACAGGTAATTATGTGAAAGAGCTAAAGTTTTATACTACTATAATAAAAGTCCAGTAAGAACAAAATATACTTGTAAATTTATGGAATGGCTTGATTGTAACTTCTATATTTGGCATCAGGGTGGTTCATCATGCCTCTAGAAGACAGTAAGTAACATTAATACCCACTTAAATTTTACAGATTAACTTGCTATGCCTCTGTGCATGATGTCACTAAATCTTGGATTGTAACGTATCCGGGAATGTACAACAGCCAAAATTAATGCAGGGAGCTCTGCTTAAGCAAGTGCAATCATATTTCATAGAAATATCTAAAGGGTTTATTTGGGAAATACCATCTATTAATAAATGGTTTTACAAAAAAGTTTCAAAATATGCAACTGAGTGAGTGTCCGTTTTATCATTGCTACAGATACATTCATCCTGACAAGAGAAAGCAACAAGCTATAAATAATAAATAGGCCTGTGCAAAAGGCTGGTTATTAAGCATTGTTTTAGCTGCAAGCTATATTTGTGTTTTGACCGAAAGGCTTCTACTAGAAAATAAACCAAAAATATATTTGCTCTCTCTATCTTATGCAGAGGTGCCTCTGTAATCATTTGACAGTTAATTATGTCAACACAAACCAAAAGATTAAACCATTGTGCATTCCATTACAATGTAGATATTTTGGCAGGCAAAATATATGCTTGGCACTGGAGAAAGAGAAGCAAAGGACAAAAACACCAGGTAGATTTTAATGCAAAACTGTGTAAGCAAAAGTGTAGGTAATGAGGGTCTGTGCAAGACTAGGAAATTTAATCATGGAGTGTAAGAGCATTGTAAATCAATATCATAATTAGTAGTACGAACAGAAAACACTCGGAGCTGAAGCTTGATTTTAAGCATGTCCTGTTGGGATCAAACTGCGATGCATACTTGCGCCAGCAAACATTTAACTGTAAAGAGACCATGTAACTAATATAACTATTTACTATGGATTGCACAAAAGTAATGAGACTGTACTTAATTATACAAGCAAAATAAGTAATGAGGGACAGACAACATGCAAGCCAGTGGCGGCTGGTGACTTCAAATCAAAGGGGGGCTGCAGGAGACAGCTGAATGGGTGGGGTCAAGGGGAGGGGTGTGGCCAACTAGAAAGGGGAGGGGCTATGCTCAAAACCACAAAAACTAATTTTAATTAAATACGCTGCCCTGGGTGGCAAGCCATCATTATGAGAGGCCAATCAAGACAAAAATAAGTGTAGAAGAATAAAAATATTTCAATGCATTGGCTGCGTGACAGCTTACCTATTATCTAGATGGAAACAAAAGGTTGTGAGGCATGAAAAAATAAATTACTTTTTAAATACATTACTGGAATGGCAGTCAAAATCAAGTATAAGAAAAACCAGAAGCACTCAACTCAAACCACTTCTCCTTGCACTGCAGTTCTAATTATAATTTATATTCAGCTTTATTAAAGTACCAAGTAACATGCTGAAAGTAGAAATCTCTGTGATGCCCCCACTTGTAAAAATGTTTCTTATCCAAAAAAGACCTGCTGCCTGACAACTATCTACTTGTTTCATGGGGAAAACATGATCAAAGTAAAAAATGAAAAGCAAAAAAGAAAAGCTCAAGGTACATTGCTTAAAGGATTACTGTACAGGTTATGGACCACACATGATTGGCATTCTGTTTAATTTATGGGTAAAGTCTGTAGAGATGACTGGAAGTCTCCAACAAGTGTAATGAGCTTTTTAAAATAATGGAATCCTGTCCTTTAATACCCAAGGCTTATACATTATCTAGTCAAGTATTCTCTGCATGGCAACAACAGAAAGGCTTTCAATGTTGGCAATTCTTTAACAGTATGCTTATCAAAGCTTACTTGCATCTTACGATCTCAGACAAGCTTACCTTATGGTCATTAAAGCATTGCTACTTAAACACAAAGCAACAGGCACTTTGAGTAATAAGCATAAATCTGAGTAATATGACAGAAACCAGACTGTTCTGCAAAATCAAGGACAGATGAAAAGCCACTGTAGTACTTGTGTACTTGTGGGGGGGCACAGTGCACATTTACACTGCATAACTACTCCTTGCTTTGCTTGGACACATCCAGAGTCACTTCATGGGGGAGTGGGGTGCAACAAGTATGTCACAATTTGAAATGTCCCTGGCTGACTGTGATGGCCCTGACACATTTGTCATACCTCTCAACCTCAGAGCAAGAAATCTGGACAAAGCCATACACAGAAGTGGGACAAAGGCCCAAAAATAAGGACAATTTTTAAATATTGCTCTAATAAACTTAGAAAGATAATAGAATAGGTCTTGCATTAGTATGCATTTTCTGAAGGGTATAAAATCTAAAACTCAAATGTCTGTCATTTTCTATCTTCAGTCTTTAGTGATTTGTCACTAATTTGCCAAAAAACACAATTCTATGAAATATCGACCAAAAATGTGATGCAAAAATATAAAATAGCCACACAATACAGCTGGGAACCTATCAAAGAAGGGACACTTTAATATTAGTACTGCTAACTTGATCAGCTGACAAAATAAAAGAATCTACATGCATTTCAAGTAATCTATAACTTTAATTATTACAGTTATTTCTTAATTGTAAACCCTCCATGTTTTCTTCCAAAACTGCTATTTTGCGGAGGGATTATTAGGGGTAAGAGCAACATTTTGAGCCAAAATCGGGGACAGTTGAGAGGGTGGCTATGCCTAATTATATAAAATAATGTATTTGCATGTACCTCTCAACCTGTTAATGCAGTAAATCTGAACAAGGCCAAATATATTGGGGGAACATATAAACAGTACAAAAAATTGCTCTTGTATAAATTGAGACAGTTGATAGAACAACTCTTACTTTAACACGCATTTTTCTGAAGGTTATGAAGTCTGAAACTCAGTGTATCATTATTTAGTGACTTAATTCCTAAATGATTTGCCAGAAAACTACAAATTTTAAGAGCAGCAAACCAAAAATAAGAAGCAAAAATCTATTCATTCTTTGAAAGCTTGGACAGTTGGGAGGTATAGTTCAGCTGGGCCTGTCTGAGTTTGTTGCCCTTCCCCCCTGACAAAATCATGGTTGAATGGAGCTTCTGCAGCCATTCCAATGAACCATTACTTGGCTATATCACTCAATTTACCATAAACACTAATGTGCATACTGCTTTACTTCTATGATAAGTTGGACTTCATTTGAAAGTTTTATTTTGTATTTTACAGCACAAACACTAACTCATCTGCTAAACAAAGCAATGCAGTCTCAAAATGAAAACTTAGCATTAAAACTTTTCTGCCCTTGAAACTCACATTCATTGAAACAGCATTGAAACCCACATTCAAAGAAAATACATTTTGCCAGTGGCAGATAAAGATTAATTTTGGGCTGTTTTCAAATCATAGGCCCCTTGCATATGAAACATACATGTGCTCTTTGATGCACCTTCCTCATTGTACTAAATTATATTCCTTGTACAATACAGTACAGTTGTTACAGGGCATTTTAAATTTGTTTTGAACATTTTTCCAGTAAGCAATGAAACAAAACTCATGCACCCATAATGGCAAAACTGTCCAGTTCAGAACATTTATCATAAAAGTCTACTCAGACTTCCACAGTCCACCATTATTAGTAAATATGCACAGTTCTACAGTCCACCATTATTAGTAAATATGCACAATTCTACAGTCCATTATCAGTAAATATGCACAATTCTACAGTCCATTATCAGCAAATATGCACAATCTCCGAAGTAAAAGTCATCTAAATAATTCCACATTAAAGAAATCTGTAACTAATGAAGAGGTTGCTGCTAGCAAACACATTTATATTTCATGGTTTTGTCGAAAAATAAAGTGTCTGTTGCCCCTCAGGAATAAATTGCCTATATTACATTAAAAAATGATAAGCTAGTAATATTGCAAGAGGAAATGGATGGCAAACTGATAACAGACTCATAGTTAGTATCTTCACCAAGGAGAACTTTCTCAGTACGGCAGCATCCACCCCTTGTGGGAGTAGAACCCACAGCCTTCTGCATCAAAAGCAAGTACACAACCTGTTGTGCTATTAACAAGGCAAACTAGCTTCCCTTAAGCAGCACTAAACTTCTGTTCCCCTGCAGCTCTCAGCTCCTTGTAAAATCTAGTCAATACTCAACTGCATCTCAACTTCGCAGCACACAAAAACTGGAAAAAGCCAAAATGTACTGGGGGGGGGGGGGGGAGGTCAAAAGCCCAAAAACCAGGGACACATTAAACATTGCTTGTATAATCATGGAAAGTTGCTAGAATAAAATGCTGTGTTACCACCATACATTTTACTGCCAAGGTCCCTGAGCAAAACAGTCAGAGCAACATACCACTATGCCAAATCAGCTGCTTTGTAAAAGAGAGGAAGACTGAAACTTAAATGGCTATCATTTAGTGAATTCAGTTCTCACCATAGCTGTCAACCTCTTAGTACAAAACACCTGGACAAACCTAGTAATGAGGGAATACAGCCCTCAAACATTCAATGAATTCAGTTCTTGCCATAGCTGTCAACCTTAGCACAAAAAACCTGGACGAAGCCAATAATGGGGGAATACGGTCCCAAAAATAGGGACAAATTTCAAATATTCATCTTATAAACTTAGAAAATTGCTAGAATAAAAGGTTGTGTTACGGTTGTGTTACTATGTATTTTCTGAAGAACATGAAGTCTGAAATTCAAATGCCTGTCAATTTTACTGCTGACAGAACAAAAACAATTTTCAGCAGAGACCCAGGGATTAATACTGCAGACACGTCTTTGTAAAATGACAGGGCTCCAGAGCAAATCCACACAAACACAGGGAGAAGATGCAGACTCCACACAGAAGACATCCCAGCCAAGAATCAAACCAGAAAACCTATAGCGGTGAGGCAACAATACTACCACTGCACCATCAAATATACAAGGGTTAAACATTCAGAAACCTGAAGTCTGAAATTCAAATGCCTGTCAATTTTATTTAACATTTGTTAATCAGGACAGTCTGTCTTGGAACAAAAAAAAATTTTCAGCAGAGGCCCAGGAAGAAATAATGCAGACATGTCTTTGTAACATGGGAGGACACAAAAGCAAACCCACACAAACACAGGGAGAAAATACAAACCCCACAAAGAAGGTACCCCAGCCAAGAATCGAACCCAAGAACCCACAACTGTGAGGCAACAATGCTACCACTGCACCATCAAATATCAAGCATTGCAACATTTACAAACCACAGATATTATGAGGAACAGATCAGATCAAATACGAGGCAAAAATCTGCAATTTTTTTACAAATGGTGGTGGGTAGGGAATTCAGGTCTTTAACACCTGCATACAAAGTACAGGGTTCAAGCCTGATGTATTCCCTGCTACACACGCACACACCTGTAGGTCTATATTGACTACAAAAAAACAACTGTTGCAATCCCATTGGCGGATTGCTGTTGAAACTCTTGCCATTGCCTCTTTTTTATTCATGGATCTGATGGAAAATGCACTGAACATTTCTGTTTGAGTGCTTCTGATTTGTGGAGAGCAATAGGTGGAACTTGCTGTCAGTCTTTCTCTAAAAAAAGTATCTAAATGACCATCTTTAGAGGGAGTTTCTCTAGCTTGATCTCTAGAGATGTTGCAGTCACATCAGATTTGCTTGAACCATGGTTTTGATTTAAAGATTTTTGATAAATAAGAACACTCTTTTTCCACTACAATACCCCTCATTATCTCCATAGAGTTTCTTCACATCCTTTCCATTAATAGTCTGTCCCTTTTTACTGAGCACATCAATGTTAGTGTTATACTGATGAACAGATGCCTTAATTATTTTTCTGTATTTTATCAATTAGAGATTGAATATCTTTATTCAAGTTATAAAGCATTTTGCTTTGTTTCATTAGCAGCTCCTTTAGTTCAAAACTCTTTCTTTCAAATTAAACTACAGATCTAAACCATATTACGGACTTTTATTTAAAGAGCTTTTTCCACAGACCCTTTATCTAGGCATCAAAGTCCAAACAACAGCCAACAGTCTTGCCCAATTTAGTACCTTGGTCCACATAAAGACGAAACAGATCATCCAGTACTTCTAAACATTTTTAAAGTTTACAAAATGAGCCTCCCTTGTTTGTGCTCATAGAAACAGCATGGGAACCAGGCAAACACCCATCAAAATGTTCAAATGAACCTGGTAGAGTAGCAAAAAGCACCGCATCCTCACCTCCTGTGTCAACAATTGAGACAATTCATCCAATGACTTCTCTTCAGAAGAGGTGAAACCAAGTTGCAGCGTTTACACAAAATTGTTCAAATTCTATAGTGGCAGACAGAGCTCATCAGGAATGTCAAACTTTAAAAGTAGCATAAAAAAAAACTCACTTCACTGCTCTGCTGTCTACAGAAATCGGATACATACATCCAGTTTTCTTTACTTACTTCTGAATGAAATTAATGAATCCTTTGCCTCTGCTCTGCTGCAGTTGGTAGGGTAGATTCAGTGTTCACTGTCTGTCACAGAACTCCACTAGCCTCGGATGCCTACTCCTGAGTGTTATCCTTGCTCTCTGTGTAATTTTTAAATAGTAGTCCAATGTGCCAAAAAACAAAAAAAAATGTTTTCAATCAAACTAAAAAAAAAACGTCACAATGATAGTCATGTCCAGTAGCTAGCCGAAAACTGACTGACTGATTCTCGCTCTTTTCCCAGCACATAAAGCCCGGGAAGAGAGCAACAACCAATCAGCAGCATTTGCCCAGCAAGCACGTCATGACGTGCCTGCGGACGTCGCAGTCCGAGCCCCTTCCATGTCTATGCGGTTTGTGTCTCAACCGCATAGACTTCTGGGGAGTTCTGGGCATCACAATGATGCCTTCTTTGCTCCTCCGGGCTGCAATGTAAACATTGCAGCAAGAATTTAAAAAAAAAAAAAAACGCTGTTGCGATAGAAGCTCGCAATGCGCATGCACGTAATTTCGAGTCACGGACTCAAAATTTAAAGTATAAAAAACAGATTTCATTTTTTTTTTTTTTTACATAAAAAAAAAATAAACTAAGTACTCAGCTGTCTAGCTGAGGGGGCTGCAGTCCGGCAGCCCGATGCCACGAGCCGCCCCTGATGCAAGCGAGTTTTAGCTTTTTGTTGGGTAGATGGCGAGGATTAAGAAGCATACCACTCATACACTTTAAAAGTTTCTAAGTGAAAAACCACTGTACCTGGTTAATGTCATTACATGGTTAAATGAAAGATGCCTCAAGTCCAGGTATTTGAGAGGGGGGGGGGGGTATTATACTGTGCATACACATTCACTTAATCTGCACTTACAATAACTAAAACAAAAAAAATGCCTCTGGCACTAACAAATAGATTTAAGATTAAGCTAGTTTACAGAAAGCTTAAGGGAATGTCAACTACACCAAACCCTTACAAGCTGCATTTCTACTTGTCAACAGATAAGATGCTATATTCTTAGAGAGAGAAAAGCTGACATGCATTTTGCTTCAGCCAATGAAACTAAAGTGACATCTGAATTGCCATGCCATACAGACAGAGCTGTTATCCAAGGCTTCTTAAAATATAGTGATAAAGTTGGGCAGTCTAAAACAATCTAAACATAACTGCATTTACTCTTGCCTCTAAGACTTTGGTTAATGTCTGGAATGGTCCATAATGAATTAATTTACCAGTTAAACAAAAATATTCACCCTTTCTGTAGAGAACTATACAAGGGGCATGGCTAGTAAAGGTCCAGCCTTAGCACCAAATTTGTATACATACAATATCAGTTACTCATTGCCCATTATATATGCTTTACATTAATAGCTTGGTTACATGTAAGCAAGCACTGGGTAATTATGCATTATACATGTTGTAGAATATTCCAGAGTACAAAAACACAGTGTTTTGTCCCAGCTGCCAAATTCCCTCGTTACAGTTCTAAGTCTGTATGTAAAACAGTTACTGAACAAATTAGAAATGTATGTACTTTGTCTCTTGCTTACTTGTGGAAGTTAAATTTAAAGCTATGATTTTTGACCCAAGTGGAACAGAAATTGTCTAAATACTATATACCTTTTATGTAACATGATTTTAAAAGGAAATGTAGAGGTCCACAGAACATGAATTACTGATAATACTTTTGGTATAAAAGTATATACATATCCTTATAATTGTGAGTAAAATGTGTGAAAAAATTGAGATGGGGGCTCTGATGCAGACAAGGCAAAAATATTAAGATACCTTCACATGGTTACATATGAAAGAATAAAACCACCCTAGCAGCAGAATGAGACCTTTTTAAAATTATTTTAAATAACACGTTTTATTGCCTTGTCATGCATTAGGGATGCAATATTATAACATCAGTTTATATACATAAATGTTTAATGTTTATGAAAGAAGTGGGTCTTGAAAATACTTTAAATGAATATTTATGAAACTGAATGTGGGATCTGGGTGAAAACTGCAATACTGGAATGCTTATAGTATATAGGTTCATACTAGGCTATCTGCCCTAGGGCATTTATAAGCCTAGCCAGAGTGTGTTTGGCTTTCGTCACCCATTTTAAATTATTATACTGTGCCTCTGTCTAACAGCGACACCCGGGGTAAACCTACGATCTCCCATCCACTCAAGATTCCTCTTGAAGAGAGTCAATGAGGGACTCTGCCTAACCTGGACTGGGATTTTATTCCAGAGTGAAGGGAGCCACTGGATTATTAATCTGTCTCTCCAGCATGTCCTATTTATTTCAGTGCTGAGGTTCAAGTCTCTCAAGCGCGTAGCTCGATGGGATTTGGATTTTCTGAGGTGCAGCATGTCCATTAATTCCAGGTTGGACATGGCTTTATACGTCAGACACAGATCGCCTCTGAGCAGGCGGTATGCCACGGAGTAGAGCTGGAGTTTCTTTAACCGAGCAGCATATGGCATCTGTTTGAGCCATTTGATCCTCTTGAGGTACTTTTGGGGTCTTTCCAGTTGCTGCAGGTGTCTGGTAAGGTACATCACAAAAGGGGCATTGTACTCAATTATGGGCCTGATGAGGGATGAGTAAAGAGGCACGATGACCTCCCCTGATCTAGATGTGAATCCCTTCATGATTAGGTGGGCTATATAAAATGTTTTTCTAACCACTTTGGCCACGTGGTTGTCAAATGAGAGAATGCTATCAACTTGGGTCCCCAGGTCCCTAATTACTTCTTCTGTACTTAATGGATTACCACCTATGTGGTAATTTGTGGGCACTTTGTTTTTGCCAAAGGGGATGACTATACACTTTTTGGTGTTTAGCTTAAGCCATGGCTCTGGCACCATTTGTCTGTTTCTATGAGGCCCTTTTGGAGTATGCTTGCGTCGGCTGGAGAGTCTATTATGGCGCCCAGTTTGCAGTCATCTGCGAACTTGGTCAGCCACAGTCCTTCCGTGTTGGCCTGTACCTCCGAGAAATATATACTGAACAAGCGAGAGGTCCCAGGACTGAGCCTTGTGAGACGCCACTTGTAACTGGTTTGGAGTCTGACATGGCTCCAGCAATTCTAACCATGTGGGTTCTGTCCTTGAGCCAGTTTGCAACCCATCTAGTGATATAGGGGTTTATATTTAAGCTGGTGAGCTCATCTATAATGCCAGAGTGGGATATTGTATCAAAGGCTTTTGCGAGGTCCAGGTAGGCTGTGTGGACCACCTTCCCCTCATCAATGGCCTTGGTGACTGTTTCAAAGAAATCAACCAGGTTTAAGAGGCAGGATCTGCCCATAAAGCCGAACTGGGTAGGATCCAGTGTCTGTAGGTCCCCATATCTATTTTATGAGGTCCATGATGATCCTTTCCATAGCTTTGCAGATGAAGCTAGTCAGGCATATGGAGCGATAGTTTCCAGGATCCGTTGAGGCACCACCTTTGTGGAGAGGGACCACTGTTGCTGTACGCCACTCTTTGGGTACATATCCTGTAGTAAGGCTGAGATTGAACAGTAGTTTTATGTTTGGGTTTAGCTCTTCTTGGAGTTCATGTAGGACGCAACCCGGGACACCATCTGGTCCCATTGATGCTGTGTTTTTTCCTTTGGAGAGGGCAGCTCTTACCTGAGCATCTGCTGGGATAGATATTTGCCCTTTTGGTGGGGGGGGGAGTTTGCACTGAAGCTGTCAGCTAAGATGTTGGCAATGTCTGTGGGTTCGGTGTATTTTTTTGTCGACCAATTCTGAGCATATCTGGGAATTCCCACCCAGGTTCCTAACATAACTAAAGAAAGCCTTGTGATTATCCTTAGTGTCCTGTGCAATTTTTCTCTCGAAGCTGGCCTTAGACGATTTTATGACTGCCCGTAGTTTTTTGCCAGTACTTATCAGAGATGCCTTCCCTTTCTGGGATTTTGCTCTGTCATGTAGTAGCTTCCTCCTTCTATTGTATAGTTTGTTTATAGCTGGGGTCCACCAGACAGGACGTCTGCCTTTGGAGGATTGGGTCTTGGTTTTATTTGGGATTGCATAATCCATGCATTCCTGAAGGTGTTCATAGAATGCATTTATAAAGGATTCTGCGGTCTGGCCCATATTTTCCACAGGCCCGGGGGCTTTGAAGGATTCCACCTCGGTTTTGAGGAGTGTGAAATTTGCTTTAGAGAAGTTTTTCACTGAGGTTTTCAGGGCAGGGGGTGGAGTCGGGATGTGAATATCCAGTGAGATTAGATTATGGTCTGATCTTACCAGTGAGGGATACACTTCTGGTCAGGAGCATAGAGTCCCCATGTTGGTGATAAGGTCCAGTATGTTTTCCCCTCTTGTGGGAGTGGTAACAAGTTGTTCCATAGCATTTGAGTTTATAAATTCTAGGAACCTTTGGGCTAGGGTGTTGGAGCTAGAGTAATGCTCCCAGTCTGTTTGGGTAGTTGAAGTCGCCCAATATAATGGTGTTTGGAGAGACCTTCATATCTTCCAGTGTTCTCAGGAAGGCCGAGTGGGGTTCCTGGGTTTGGAGGGTGGTCTGTAGCAGGCTATAAACTGGAAGGCAGTTTTACCCACTGTTAGTTGCACATGGATAGTCTGATGCTTCGTGCTGTGCCACCAACCTGGAGGTGTGGTTATCTTTGACGAATATTGATACTCCCCCTCCTTTTGTGGTTCAGTCCAAGTTTTGGAGACGAAAAGCATGGTATGAGGTATAACCTGGTAGTGGCGGGGTGCTCTCGGGAGCCTTGAACCAGGTTTCTGTTACTGCACAGATATCGATGTTCTCCATGCTAAGGAGAGTTTTGAGTGCATGCATCTTGAGGTTTAGACTTCTGGCTTTGAGTAGCATTATTCAGTTTCTTATCCCTTGCGATACCTATGGAGGTGGGTTTGTCTTCTGAGCCTTGCCTAATAAAGGCACTATGGGGGTAGCAAGAGCCTTTGCCAATATCCGAAAGCCCAGGAGTGACAGGTGCAAGCAGTCCCTAGCGAAGCATCGTGGCTCGTCGAGCATGTCATCCCAGGCTGACAGGCATTTGATCCCCTTTGAATGACACCAATACTTAAGCCAATTGATGAAATTGATCATCTTGTCTTCATATTGTGGCATCATTCTTGGTGAGGGTAAGATGCTACTCAAGGTCAGGGTCATACCAGCCTGGGCTACATGCTCAGAGAGCTCCTCTATGTCTTTTTCATGTAGTCCAGGGAGGCACGTCTCAGGTCATTCACACCAGCATGGACAATGACAGAGTCATATTTGTGTTTGCCTTGGAGTGACCCGAGTGCTTGTGTTATGTGGCGGATCCTAGCACCCGACAGGCAGCTCATAGTGACCTTGTTCAGCCTGGTGAGCAGGACATCAGTGTGCCTGACGATAGTCACCTATTACAAGTGTATCAGGAGTGTTGTTTAGCCTTAAGGGCTGTGACTGTCCGGCACACTGGCTTTGTGAGCTATGTGTTGCACGTGTTTTGTTTAGGGGTAGCGGTTGCTTGGGTGTCTGCTTTGGAGGTCTCTGCTGCTTAGGCAGATTATTATTTAGAGCCTCCGAGTATGTTTTTGTGTGTTGATGTGTTTTGTTTGCTGTCATGGTAGATCTATGTGAGACTGGAATTGTAGTGAGTGTGGTTTCCTTCTCTTCCGGACTGGTTTCGCCAGTACTGAGTCGAGAGAGCTTAGCCTCCAGTATGGCTATATGGTTGCATCTCTCACATGTGTTGGAATTTGTTGGGAGGAGGAGAGGGTTGTCTGTGTACATGAGGCAGTTGCAACATTGCCTCAAGATTCCCAGATTCACCAGCTGGACCGGAGAGGAGATTGAAAACTGACCTTTGGACATGCTAGAATAGTATTGGGAATTCCTTTATAATTGAAAAAAAGGGCCAATGGGGAAAGAGGTACTCAAGGGGAGTTTGTGAGGGTGTAGTGCTTTTAATATTTCAGTGCTGACTTATATAATTGCTTTAGTGAGCAAGTGCCAGGTAACTTAAATGCAAAAATGACAAAACAGTAACTTTCTTTCAAGTGAAACAAGGAAATAAGTACAGTAAGCAATGCAGATATCACTAGGGATCCACAGAAGCATTGAAAAGCCGCGTTTTAGGTGGAATTAGCATTTCAGGGAAATAAGCAAACAAACAAGCATACAAATAAAGCTAGATTCAGCAGGCCTGGATCTAGTCTATGCTACAGCAAACAAGGTGCACCAGTTTCAGTAAGAAGCAGTTTAGATATGCAGGCACTATAAGCCTTTAACCAGAAATTACCAGCTAATAGGGCAGAGTCAAACCTCTCCTCCCACAAGTGTGCAGACCACGAACCCTTTTAATGTAAAATAACTGGCCTGAAGCCCAAGTGCTTAAAACAGAATTAATTCACTTTTAGAACAACAGACAGTGAGCCCTCAATCAGCAGTTCCCAACTTAGAAGGATGTCAGCTACCTGTCCTGCCACCACAGTGCAGACCACAAACCTACCTAATGTAAAACTGGTCTGAAGCCCAAGTGCTTAAACTAAAAGGCTTAGAATGAGTTACACCAAGCAGTAATAAATACAATTGAGTACTTTTAAGATGACCCCAAAGCAAAATAAAGTAGGAAGAAACACAAATACAGTAAAAGAAGATAATTTTTTTTTTTTTGGAGCGAGCAAATGAGATGGGCTCAGAAGTTGCAGGACAGAAACAAGTGCAAATGCAGGCCTTCAAATCAGAAAGCTGAGAGAGATGGAAGACTGCCCAAAGGGCCAATAACTACAAATTCTGGGCCAGAACCACTCCTTATGTGGTAAACAGGTTACCTAGTGCTTACCACTCCCACTGATCAGCTAGAAGGCTTCCCTCCAACACAGAAAGGCTTGGGGGCTCAGAAGCTTACAAATAGTCCTGGATACAGCAAATCTGTATCTGGAACACTAATTACGGGAAAGGTAGGAAACAGGCTTACATTTTTTTTTTCTCAGAAAAGTAGCAAAAACAGTAGTAAAAACAAATCACATGCAGTGCAAGCTGACACACGAGTACGTAGCAATATTAGTCTACACACAGTTTGAAAAAAAATGTAATTAAATTAAAAAGGACTAAAAGCAAGTGCAGAAAGGGTTTATTAGGTAGAATGCGGTAAAGAGATGGGACTGGGGGAGTGTCCTAGATCAAATCTACAGTGGGGCGGGCCCTGAAAAGCCACCAAATTTAAACTACAACCATGAACAGGAAAGGGGGGTGGGGAAAAGTTTCAAAAGAGATGTGAGGAATCAAAGTGCAAATTATAAAACCAAAAAAATCTATACTGATGTCTGTATATTTGCAGATCACTAAGACAACAGATATCTAAGCAACAATTTAGCTCTATAATACAGAAAAATATACTCCGCTCTATATATTTGCAGATAGTCTTGTAAGGCTGTCTATCAACACACAGGTTCCACTTTAAATGCAGACTGCTGCTATTAACAGTTCAGATAATAAAATTTAAGCATGCACTGAATGAAGAGCAGATTCAAAACTTCCTGCTCAGTTAATATTCGTGCAACACAATTTAATCACTTTAAATACTGCATTATTTGAAAAAAAGTGCAGATAAAAGTACTTAAATTCTCTTATATGTCCAGTTGAATACAGCTAGATCTTAGCCAACCAAAGCTAAGGTTTGTAATAATGTAGAATTACTTTGTACCTTTAAATTCTAGTTAAGTGTGCATAATTTTATATGGTTTCACACTACACAGTCGAATAATTATCTATATATGAAAGAAATTCATGATTCCACTTTGGAAATGCTGTGATAAAAAATGAGTCTAGTACAATTCCATAGTTCAAGGTCTGCAAGATTAAACTAGCTTCCTACAGGAAAGGTATAGGGAGGCCATTCTTTAACATACAAATGAAAAGCTTGAAGGACTTGAACTGTCCTGCCTTAAGTCAAAATAAAAGATGGCAACAGAAGCATAAAAAGGTTAAAGAATCCTTCTGAAAGTACAGAATTAAATTTCACTCAAAGTGAAAAGGAGTAAAATTTGTATAGATAATAAACTATTTAGGTGATCAAGTATGAAACTCATGATAAAAATGAGTAATTAAGAAAATGAACAGTGTGTGTATGGGCATAATCTAAAATTTAATAATTCAATGAGAAGTTGTTTTGTAATAAAATTAGTTTTTAGAATAATAAAAATTAGGTAGTGCAGTTATTTCTTAACATTTTGATGCATTACATGGGGACCAGAGAAGCCCGATAAAAGTATTTTTTTTCGTAAAGGAGTATAAGGTGATAATGGAGTAGTTTTTAAATTACAGTAAAATAAATATAAATGAGCCAAGATACGGCCAGAGTATAAACTTTACTTCAGCACATGAACAATACAGAGTAGAAGGCAAGTGCTTTTTTACTTTTTAAAATTAAAAGACAAAGTTAGACTAGTATCAAAAATGAGAAAATTGTAGTACGAATAGTCCTGTTGGTCTGAATGTTTTATAATGACTTTCAAGAAGTCCAGAAATGCATAAAAATACCTTTAAATAAGAACATTTTTGTAAGTGTGTCCCAATGATTTGATCAAGGTTTCAGTTTAAATTTTGATACATCTTGCTCACTGTATGGAGGCCACCAATGGGCAAAGCTTTGTACAGCCAGTTAAAAAACGTATTTTTATTTATTTTATTTTACATTTGTTGACCGGGATAGTCCGACTGGATGCATGTCCATTTTCAGTGGAGGCCCAGGGGGAAAAGCTCCAAGGGTAAGCAGATACAGCATTACATAATACCAGCATTACATATTACAAACAAACTATTTACAGAAATTACATAAGTAAGCAAGTTAAACAAGTTCCACAGGTTACAGTTAATCCTGAGCACAAGTCAGGATTAAATTAAATGACACAGTAAACTGGTTAACAGATTTTTACACATTCTAGAGACAGTTAGCCAGGCTTGATACACTGACATAGCCAGTTAAGTGACAATGTTTGAGTCTAGTTTTAAATTGACCTAAGGTGGAAAAGTAAGGTAATATCAGCTGGGAGAGAGTTCCAGGTTCTACTTAGAGTTTGCAAAGATAGAATCACTGGCTGTGTTATTAATTTTGGTAGTCTGAATTAGTAGTTTGTTAGAGGATCGAAGCGGTCTAGGATTGTTATAAGGGGTGATAATATTTTTAAGTGCAGTAGTATTGTCCGGATTATAGAGGATTTTATAGGCCATAATCAGTTGGTTATACTGGATTAGGCTGGGTAGTTCAAGCCACCCAAGCGGATTTAGATTGATGCAATGATGTGTCCTAAAAGGCAGCCCAGTGGCAAACCTGGCAATGTGGTTGTAGCAAATTGAGAGTTTGTTAAAGACAGTCTTGTTTAAATTCAAGAGTAGAGAGGATGCATACAGAAGGGTTGAAAGAAGGTGAGAGCGAGCTATGGCAATTTTAGCTGGAGGGGTTAGGAAGGCTTTTATTCTGTAAAGTGACCCTAGTTTTTAATTGATGGTTTTGATAGTTTGGTTAATATGTAGGTCAAATTTTATATTATTGTCTATGATGACACCCAATAGTTTTGTAGATGGGTCAGGGGAGATTATCGTGCCATCATTTGATTTTATGGTAAAGGTGAAAGCGGTAGTCCTACGTGTTGGTGAAAATAACAGCATTTTAGTTTTTTTGGGATTTAGGATCAGATGATGTTCAGAAAGCCAGTTTTCTAATGTATTAAAGGTGGCCTGGGTAGCTGACCATAACTCTACTGGAGATGTGGCTGAGCAAATCAGAATAGAGTCATCAGCATATTGGATACAGCTGACTTTTGGGATGACAGTATAAAGGTAGCTAATGAAGATGGAGAACAGCAAGGGCTCTAGTATAGAGCCTTGTGGTACTGCAAGTGTGTTAGGTAGAAGGTTAGAGAGTTTGTTCTGCCAGAGGACAGCCTGCTGTCGACCATTCAGGTCGAACTGAAACCATTGGAGGGCTCCAGTATCTAGACAGAATGTTTGCAGGGTGTGGATTAAATGTTGGTGATCAACCATTTCAAATGCCTTGGAAAGATCCAAAAAGAGGGCTAAGGATATAT